>NW_027397070.1:38666131-38667838 GCF_003265705.2 Callorhinus ursinus
TTTTTTATTTTTCATTTTTAGAGTCATATTTTATCCCTTCATAGTAGTTACCCTTATTTTTGGCATATATATATAAGTTGTTCTCTCTTTAAAATTTTGGGGTACAGTTTCTTCTAACAGATCAAAATATACCCTAAATCACTAGTGTATGGCTTTGTTCTAGTCTCCTGCCTGATCACATTCTCGCCCTTTTTCCTTTTTTTTTTTCTTAAATCTTCTTTCTTTTTTCAAACAACTTATCTTACCAAGTCCTTTTATAAAATCTTTTATAATTTTCATCTTTACAGTCATCTTCAATCCCTTCATTGTATCAACCCTTATTTTGTACATATATGTCTTTCTTCCTTTAAAATTTTAGGAGGCACTTTTTTCTAACAGACCAAAATACGCCCAAAATCTAGTGTGTGGCACTGATCTATGCACTAGCCTGATCATATTTGATCACATTCTGCTTTTTTTGTATTGGTTTGTTTTTGTTTTTATCCTTTTTTTTTTTCTCTTTCTTTTTTCTTTCTTTCCCTTTCTTTTCCCCTGGTTTCAGGTCTTTTCTGATTTGTATACAGTATATTTGCTGGGGACGTTGTAAACCTGTTAGCATTTTGTTCTCTCATTCATCTATTCTCCTCTGGACAAAATGACAAGACGAAAGAAATCACCTCAGCAAAAAGAACAAGAGGTAGTACCGTCAGCCAGGGACCTACTCAATACGGACATTAGTACGATGTCGGACCTAGAGTTCAGAATCATGACTTTAAAGATACTAGCTGGGCTTGAAAAAAGCGTGGAAGTTATTAGAGAAACCTTTCTGGAGAAATAAAAGAACTAAAATCTAACCAAATCGAAATCAAAAAGGCTATTGATGAGGTGCAATCCAAAATGGGGGCACTAACTGCTAGGATAAATGAGGCAGAAGAGAGAATCAGCGATATAGAAGACCAAACGATGGAAAATAAAGAGGCTGAGAAAAAGAGAGAGAAACAATTACAGGATCACGAGGGCAGAATTCGAGAGATAAGTGATACGATAAGACGAAACAACATTAGAATAATTGGGATCCCAGAAGAAGAAGAGAGAGAGAGAGGGGCAGAAGGTATATTGGAGCAAATTATAGCAGAGAACTTCCCTAATGTGAGGAAGGAAACAGGCATTAAAATCCAGGAGGCACAGAGAACCCCTCTCAAAATCAATAATAATAGGGCAACACCCTGACATCTAATAGTAAAACTTACAAGTCTCAGAGACAAAGAGAAAATCCTGAAAGCAGCTCGGGAGAAGAGATATGTAACCTACAATGGTAGAAATATTACATTGGCAACAGACCTATCCACAGAGACCTGGCAGGCCAGAAAGGACTGGCAAGATATCTTCAGAGCACTAAACGAGAAAAATATGCAGCCAAGAATACTATATCCAGCTAGGCTATCATTGAAAATAGAAGGAGAGATAAAAAGCTTCCAGAACAAACAAAAACTAAAGGAATTTGCAAACACGAAACCAGCCCTCCAAGAAATATTGAGAGGGGTCCTCTAAGCAAAGAGAGAACCTAAAAGCAGCAAAGAGCAGAAACGAACACAGACAACAGACAGTTAACAGTCACCTTACAGGTAATACAATGGCACTAAATTCATACCTTTCAATAGTTACCCTGAATGTAAATGGGCTCAATGCCCCAATCAAAAGACACAGGCTATCAGATTGGATTAAAAA
>NW_027397070.1:38672838-38684419 GCF_003265705.2 Callorhinus ursinus
GTACATACCTCAATATCATAAAAGCCATCTATGAAAAACCTACAGCGAGTATCATTCTCAATGGGGAAAGGCTGAGAGCCTTTCCCCTAAGGTCAGGAACGCGGCAGGGATGTCCACTCTCACCACTGCTATTCACCATAGTATTAGAAGTCCTAGCCACAGCAATCAGACAACAAAAAGAAATCAAAGGCATCCAAATCGGCAAAGAGGAAGTCAAACTCTCACTCTTTGCAGATGATATGATACTGTATGTGGAAAACCCAAAAGACTCCACCCCAAAACTGCTAGAACTCATACAGGAATTCAGTCAAGTAGCAGGATATAAAATCAATGCCCAGAAATCAGTGGCATTCCTATACACCAACAACAAGACAGAAGAGAGACAAATCAAGGAGTCTATCCCATTTACAATTGCACCCACAGCCATAAGATACCTAGGAATAAATCTAACCAAAGAGGCAAAGGATCTGTACTCAGAAAACTATAAAATACTCATGAAAGAAATTGAAGAAGACACAAAGAAATGGAAAAACGTTCCATGCTCATGGATTGGGAGAATCAACATTGTGAAGATGTCAATGCTACCTAGAGCAATCTACACATTCAATGCAATCCCCATCAAAATACCATCCACTTTTTTCAAAGAAATGGAACAAATAATCTTAAAATTTGTATGGAACCAGAAGAGACCCAGAATAGCCAGAGGAATACTGAAAAAGAAAAGCAAAGCTGGCGGCATCACAATTCCGGACTTCCAGCTCTATTACAAAGCTGTCATCATCAAGACAGTTTGGTACTGGCACAAAAACAGACACAAAGATCAATGGAACAGAACAGAGAGCCCAGAAATGGACCCTCAACTCTATGGTCAACTTATTTTTGACAAAGCAGGAAAGAATGTCCAATGGCAAAAAGACAGTCTCTTCAACAAATGGTGTTGGGAAAATTGGACAGCCACATGCAGAAGAATGAAACTGGACCATTTCCTTACACCACACACAAAAATAGACTCCAAATGGTTGAAAGACCTAAACGTGAGACAGGAGTCCATCAAAATCCTAAAGGAGAACACAGGTAGCAACCTTTTCGACCTGAGCCGCAGCAACTTCTTCCTAGAAACATCGCCAAAGGCACGGGAAGCCCGGGCAAAAATGAACTATTGGGATTTCATTAAGATAGAAAGCTTTTGCACAGCAAAAGAAACAGTCCACAAAACCAAAAGACAACTGACAGAATGGGAGAAAATATTTGCAAATGACATATCAGATAAAGGGCTAGTATCCAAAATCTATAAAGAACTTATCAAACTCAACACCCAAAGAACAAGTAATCCAATCAAGAAATGGGCAGAAGAGATGAACAGACATTTCTCCAAAGAAGACATCCAAATGGCCAACAGGCACATGAAAAAGTGCTCAACATCGCTCGGCATCAGGGAAATCCAAATCAAAACCTCAATGAGATACCACCTCACACCCGTCAGAATGGCTAAAATTAACAAGTCAGGGAACGACAGATGTTGGCGGGGATGTGGAGAAAGGGGAACCCTCCTACACTGTTGGTGGGAATGCAAGCTGGTGCAACCCCTCTGGAAAACAGTATGGAGGTTCCTCAAACAGTTGAAATTAGAGCTACCGTTCGATCCAGCAATTGCACTACTGGGTATTTACCACAAAGATACAAATGTAGGGACCCGAAGGGGTACGCATACCCCAATGTTTATAGCAGCAATGTCCACAATAGCCAAACTGTGGAAAGAGCCAAGATGCCCATCGACAGATGAATGGATAAAGAAGAAGTGGTATATATACACAATGGAATATTATGCAGCCATCAAAAGGAATGAGATCTTGCCATTTGCAACGACATGGATGGAACTGGAGGGTGTTATGCTGAGTGAAATAAATCAATCAGAGAAAGACATGTATCACATGACCTCACTGATATGAGATATTCTTAATCTCAGGAAACAAACTGAGTGTTACTGGAGTGGTTGGGGGTGGGAGGTATGGGGTGGCTGGGTGATAGACATTGGGGAGGGTATGTGCTACGGTGAGCGCTGTGAATTGTGCAAGACTGTTGAATCACAGATCTGTACTTCTGAAACAAATAACGCAACATATTTTAAGAAAAAAGAAAAAGAAGAAGATAACAGGAGAGGAAGAAAAGGGGAGTATGTCAGAGGGGGAGACGAACCATGAGAGATGATGGACTCTGAGAAACAAACTGAGGGTTCTAGATGGGAGGGGGGGAGGGGGATGGGTTATCCTGGTGATGGGTATTGAGGAGGGCACGTTCTGCATGGAGCACTGGGTGTTATGAACAAACAATGAATCATGGAACACTGCACCAAAAACTGATGATGTAATATATGGTGATTAACATAACAATAAAAAATTAAACAGAAAGAAATCATGCAAGCAAGAAAAGAGTGGAGTGGAATACTGAAAGTGTTGGGAGGAAAATTCAACAATCTAGAATTCTGTATCCTGCTAAATTATCCTTAAAAGAGAAGGAAAATAAAGACTTTCTCAGATAACAAAAATGTAGAAAATTTTTTGCTAGTGGGCTTGCCTTGTAAGACATATTAAAAGTTCTTCAGGGAAGGAAAATTGTATAGGGCAGAAACTTGGATCTACATTAAGAAAGGGAAGAACATTAGAGAAAGATTAGGTGAAGGGAAATAACTTTAAAATAACTTTTACTTGTCTTGATTGATCTAACAGATAACATAATTTGTTTAATATCAACAATGTATTCAATGAGTGTATCTTAAATAAGTGAAATGAATGACAGTAAGGATACAGGGGTTGGGAAGGAGGAATTAAGAATATTCTGTTATAAGGTACTTGTATTTCACTACCCATGAAGTGGACGTGGATTAGTAGTAAATGTATAATGTGAACTCCAGGGAAACAATTAAAGAAAGTGAAAAAAGAGGTATAATTGACATGCTAAGAAGGGAGAGAAAATGGAATCTCATAAAATCCTCAGTTAAAACCACAAAAGAAAAAGAGTGGAAGATATAAATAGGAACAAAGAACAAGGGTAATGAATAGAAAACAGTAACAAATAGGGTAGATATCAATCCAGGTATATCAGTAATTAGTTTACATGCCAGTGGTCTAAATATACTCAGTTAAAAGAGACCGTCAGAGTGGATCAAAGGACAAGACTCAACTATATGTTGTCAACAGAAACCCACTTTAAATGTGAAGACACATACAAAATAAAAATAAAAGGTTGGAGAAGTGTATACCATACTAATACTAATCAAAAGAAAGCTGGAGTAGCTCTATTAACTTCTGACAGAGCAGGCTTCAGAACAAGGAAAATTTTCAAGTGTAAACAGGAGCATTATATAATGACATTGGGCTCAATTCTTTAGGAAGACATAATCCTTAATGTGTATGCATCAAAATATGTGAGGCAAAAACTGAGAGAATTGCAAAAAGAAAAATAGATGAATCCACGATTATAGTTGGGTATCTCAACACTCTTAAAAATGGACAGATCTAGCAGGCAGAAAATCAGGACATACTTGAACTCAATGGCACCATCAATCAACCAGACATAATTGACATTTGCAGATTACTTCATCCAACAACAGCAGAATACACATTCATCTCAAGAATGAAAATGGGGCGCTTGGATGGCTTAGTAAGTTAAGTGTCCTCCTCTTGGTTTTGGCACAGGTCATGATCTCAGGGTCATGAGCTCAAGACCCGTCTCGGGCTCTGCGCTCAGTGGGGAGTTTGCTTGAGATTCTTTCCCCCACCTCTCCTTCCCCCTGTGCTCCTCCCCCTGTTCGTGCGCACACTCTCTCTCTTAAAATCTTAAAAAATAAAAAAAGAATGAAAATGGTATTATTCAGAAACTTCAGAGTTCATTTTAGACTTTAATTTGTTTCCTATAGGATTTGCATCATAAACAAGATCAGAGAAAAGAAAGATGAGGACTCATTTAAAAAAATACAACAAATTATCACCTGCCTCCCCTCTACCTCTTACATATTCTAGGGTAAGAATTTTAGAACTTTGATTTTATTGTGATACTTATACATTTTTCTGGCCTCAAGTTTGGTATAATGAATGAGTGTATGTGAGTTATATACTTTTATAAATGAAACCTACCTGGCACTCTCTCATTCATTAGCTACTAAGAATATTTCATACAACTCTTTGGTCCCATGTAGCAAAATTTGAAAATTACTCTGAAATATGAATTCTTCATGCCTTGGCCAGTATTTGATAATTATTGACCTTTGCTCCTGAATAATAGAGCTCTAGATGTCTGACTGCTTTATTATTTTTTTGAGTAGATTTTGAGTAAGAACAGAGGCAGATGAGAAAGGACAGGTGAGAATTTGTAAAGGAAGAGAATATTCTAACTGGATTTCAGACAGTTTTATAGGCCAGTAGAAGACAGATACTTTGAGTGATACATTGCCGAACTTCCTTAAGGAGAGATGAAAATGACTTAGGTTTGATTTTATATTTGAAATGGTGGTGTTTCTCTCCCATTCTGAGACCAGCCTTTTCTCCCTGCTCTTGCTGTCCTGTAGAGTTATGCTAGTGGGGAGCAGGATCATAGGTTTAAATTAGTGGAATGTAGGAGTATTGGGTAGAATGGGGAGTAGTATTTCACCTTCTTTCTCTAAACTTTAATTCTCTTTCTTTGTTGCTCAAAGTAGTGTTTCAAGAATTGGCACCTGGTTCAAGAGGGTCTGATTCTTAGCAAAGCTATTCTAATGACAAAAGGCATTCAGTGTTTTCCTATTGGATTATTGGATTAATATTGGGTTGACATCTATTTGCATGCTAAATGCTGTATCATTGTTATCTTTTGTCTGCCTGGTGGACTCATGATAGTGACTTTACAGGGATTACCAACAGAGATACCATTCTCTAAAGGAATTAGAAATCTTACTAAAATGGATTTGGTAAAATTTGTTCCCTTTTCTACAGAAAAACAAAGAAATAAAACT
Organism: Callorhinus ursinus; assembly: GCF_003265705.2. Lineage (NCBI taxonomy): Eukaryota > Metazoa > Chordata > Mammalia > Carnivora > Otariidae > Callorhinus > Callorhinus ursinus. The sequence goes on from NW_027397070.1 coordinate 38,677,826, forward strand.
GAAAACGGGTGCCTGGGTGGCTTAGTTGGTTAAGCGTCTGACTCTTGGTTTTGGTTCAGGTCATGATCTCAGGGTCGTGAGATTGAGCCCTGTGCTGGGCATGGAGCCTGCTTGAGATTCTCTCCCTTTGCCCGTCCCCCCCACCCCCCTACTCTCTCTCTTTAAACAAACAAACAAACAAACAAACAAACAAACCCTGAAAACAAAAATAAAATGACACGTCAAATAAACTTCCCTCCTTGGATCACAGTCATGGTTTGAGGACAGAATCTATCAATGTATAATTCCAGGGTTTCTGTTCTGTCTTAGCTGCCTATTTTCTGTACAAACCTTGATCAAGTCAAATCACTTCTTACCTCAGTTTCTTCATCTTCAAAATGGAGATTGTGCCTATCTTATAAAGCATTGGTAAGAATTAAATGACAAAATATGTGCCAAGTGCCTGGGTCATGTCTCACACAGAACAAGTGTTACTTCTCTTCCTTTTGGCATCAAGAATATCTGGGTTCCATCTCTTGAATTCACTAGTTACTGATTGTGAGGTCAAATTATTTTGTTTTTCTGAGTCTCATTTTCCTTTAACAGGAGATCAGTAACACCCATTTTATAAAGTTGTGGTTGGAATTCAGTTCCTAGTGTAGTCTTAAGAAATTTTTATTGAATCTGAATGTGAATGTTAAGCTGCTAAAAACTTATATAAATATGTGAGTTTTGCTGGATAGATCTTTTGGACACAGATCCACAATATCTTTTTAGGAATATATACTAAGAAGAGCATAATAAGGAAAAACACATCTCTAGTTTTTGTTTTTGTGTTTTTGTTTGTTTGTTTGTTTTTGGATGGGAGGACTCTACAATAGTTTACTTAATTTTTGCTTAATGTAATTCATTGGGAAAGTAGGGAAATTATGGATCAAAGGATTTATTGTCATTTGAAATAGCTACCTCTAGAAGGAATATGCATAGGCTACTAAGGAAGTCAAACACTTGAATATACCTCTTTGCTTTTATTCTTTTTATCTTAGGTAACTTCATTTTTAGTGAGATTTCATTATACAATAATAGTTTTGTGGGCAGATCTTGGAAAATTAATCAGTACTTAAAACTTCCTAGTTTGGTAATTACCAGAGAAATAATTAACCAATATTAAAATTTAGTTGGTAAATTAAGGTCAAGTCTCATAAATGAATCATGTTAAATGAGTTACAAATTAAATTAATATTGTTGAATTGTGTTAAATCAATATAATTTCTTTGACATCATAGAATAGAAATTGATGTATGTGTGGTATATTGTATTGAACTAGGGAGTTTGTATTTTTAAGAATATTATATAGTTTCATGAATTTCAGTTAGATTTGTTTGAATGTGAATCATTTTTATAATTAGCAAAAATATCATTGCCTTTGTGTCTTGTAGCAGTTGTGTTAGCTTTTGTATATGTTGAGATGAATGTAAATTTTAACTTATTTTCTTACACATTTCCCAAAGGTTAAGAAATAATTTACCATACAGAATGTTAATCACTTTCAAGAATTCCCAGTTTATCATTTATTTGGCATGCTGTATTTCTTATTAGATTGTTTGTTAACTGCCTTGAAAATGTTGAAGAAAGTAGGGAATAGTCTGCATGCCTAGTTTTTACCTGCAAGGAAAAAGATAAAAGAAAATAGAATCAAAACTGAATTGCAAAAACATTTAAGTGCAGACAAGCTTCTGCTGAGAAAGTGGAAACGAAATTATGTGTGAATATTAAAACATATGGATATGTTGATTATCACTACGTTTAAGTATTTTTGTCATAAGGCAAAGGATTTGCAAGGCTGGAATAAATGCATGCATTATTGGTATTGCTGAAGTCAAAATAACTTTGTTTCTTCAAGGTTTTTTTTGTTTTGTTTTGTTTTTACTTGTTTTTTAAGAAACCAGATACGTATAACTGGATGTTTATTTTTTAACTCCTTTTTTTCTTAATAATTTAATGTTAAGAGCTATTAGAATTCTGTGATTATACATTTATGAAATATTTGGGCAAGTCATTCATAAAGTAATATAATATTTTGTCCTTTTTATTGTGGTAAAGTATATATAAAACAAAAATTACCATTTAACCATTTTAAGTATGTAAATAGGTGTATATACTTACTTACATTGTCAGTGTAAGTACATTTACATTGTTGTGCAGCCATCACCACTATCTCCAGAACTTTTTCAGCATCCCAAACTACTGCACTCATGAAACATTAACTCCACATTCCTTCTTACTACCAGCCCCTGTAAACCATTGTTTTATTTTGTCTTTATGAATTTGACTATTCTAGGTTCTTCTTATGAGTTGAATCATATTTGTTCTTATGCGACTGCCTTCTTTCACTTAACATAGTGCCTTTAGGGTTCATCCATGTTATACCATGTATCAGAATTTCATTCTTTCTAAGAACGAGTAATATTTTATTTTATGGATGTGCTATATTTTGTTTATCCATTCATCTGTCAGTGGACATTTGGGTTGTGAATAATGCCGCTGTGAACATTGGTGTGTAAGTTATCTGTTCAAGTGTGGTAATATGTTTTTCTGTATATTTTAATATTGAAAAATTTTTCTGGTAATGAAATTCTGTTTAAATGGACTAGATAAATATCTATTTTCAGTGATATCAGTGAATATTAAATACCTAGTGTGTATTCTAAGTAGTGGGGATATAAGGAGCCATAAAATCATGGTATACTGTTTTGAACTTACAATCTAATAATAATAGGGTGTGTTTATAAAAATACACTGGTTGGTAGCATATGCTTTTTGGAGTTGAAGAGGTATTCACAATCTAATACAAACCAGTGTCCTCTTTCACTAAATTTTTGCATGTTGTCCTCACCAATTAGGAGGCAAAATACTTGATCGTAATCAACTTGGATATTCCATTCAAGCATATGTATTTAACATATGCATTTAACATTCAAGCATAAACTCTAAGGAGATCATACTAAAATGGAAGTTGGATCATGACATTCCTCTAAACAGGTTTCTCTAATGAAAACATTCTTAGAGTGATTTAACGTTTCTTTTCCCAGACTTACACCTTAGCTTTTATCACATCTCTTATCCCTATCCCCACCGTGAGCTGGGTAATTCTTTGTTGTTGATACATTTCTTATGTATGTCAACTGGCTTAAGTGTACATGAGTAAAAGGCAGAAGGTTGAGCTTCATATGTCTCAAGGTTCTTCCCAGATTCGTGATTCTAATTTAATCTCTACAGTACCTGTATTTTCCGAGAGAAAACAGAATAGGCATGTATAACCTCTAAATAAGGTTTCTCAACAGATCTATGGTAATTTTAAAAGCTAAAATTTGATCAGAATATAAACATTTTGTTATGTTTTGGTATTTCAGTGGTCTTTTTCTCTCAAAGTATTTTTCCTGGAAAAGCAATATAAATCTTTTGTGAACTCAATAATAATTTTGCAGTTTAATTGGATTTTTAAGGTTTCTTTGTGTGTGCCAGCTGGACCTTTTGGAGAGTCTCACTACTCTTTTTCCACTGAAATGTTAGACCAAAGGAAAACATACAGCTAGCTGTTAGATTCACATTTCCTATGGCTGATGTTTTGAGCTCAAAAGGAACTTTGAACATTTTAAACACAACTGAGTAGAGGTTCCAAAATGTAATGCTATAGTATTGTTTTTGTCTCCATATTCATCTACTTGACTCCCAGTAGTGAGCCTGAATTGTGAGTGATAAGACACTTACAGGCTCATTACTCTGCAGAGTGGGAAAAAAAAAAAAGAAAAGAAAGAAAACCGAACTAATTTCGGTGTCAACACTTAAAAAGGTGAAGGGATGAATGAACAAGCATAATCATCCATTCATTCAACACATATATGATAGTCCACTAGGTACCAGACAATCCACTAAACACACAGGAAATAAAGCAGTGACTAAAATAGAATCAGTCCCTACACTGTTGGAACTTAGATTGCCTAGAACAATGAGTGGAACGTAATAGGCACTTAAAAATATTTGAATAAATGAGTTCTGTTTTGCGGAGAAGGTATTGGAGTAAGAGGCATTGTAGTGAAGAAGTGTGGAGTGTTCTGATCATTGTATTATAGATAGTTCATTTAAAAAAAATGAAAAAAACCCCCAAATATCTATTAATAGGGAAAATGGTTAAGTAAGTTATGGTAATACATTGAATGTAATATACACTGGGGCCTTTAAAAATAATGACATGCAAAGATATATACTGGCTGACATGAAAGATGTTCTTTACCTAGTGAATTAAGCAAAGTAGGCTATAGAATAGGATGTATGCAATGAGTCCTTTAATGTAAGATGGTTTATCTTTAAGTAAAATGTCTTGAGTGATGGTGCAGAAATGGTAACCCATGAATTATTCTTTCAGAAGATAAATTTCCTATGATCTTTTCTTTATCCTTTATGCATTTCTGTGATTGTTTCTTTTGTTTACAATGATCATGTGCCATTATTTAAAAATAATTAAGCTAATTTAAAATGTTTTGGGATAAATTGATTTTTAAACTTAATATCTGTATCAGTAGACATTGTTACTAGTTGATGGTCCATTGTCCTGTAAATGTCCTTTCTTCTGGAAGAAAGTTAACCAGAGGGAAATACTCACCTTTAATATTTAATATTTATCTTTAATATTCACAGGGTATATTTTTAAAATGAATAGTAATATTTTTAAATGTGTGTAATAGTAGGAAACTTTTTTTTTTAAAGATTTTATTTATTTGACAGAGAGAGACAGCGAGAGAGGGAACACAAGAAGGGGGAGTGGGAGAGGGAGAAGCAGGTTTCCCGCGGAGCAGGGAGCCCGATGCGGGGCTCGATCCCAGGACCCTGGGATCATGACCTGAGCTGAAGGCAGACGCTTAACGACTGAGCTTCCCAGGTGCCCCTAGTAGGAAACTTTTATAGTAATTTTAATTTTTATAGAAACTTTGAGGAATATCCACATAATTAAAAGATGGACAACTGAGACCATTCTTTAGCTTTTTTCTGTGTTTGAAAACTTAATTTGGGGGGCTCCTGGGTGGCTCAGTCATTAAGCGTCTGCCTTTGGCTCAGGTCATGATCCCAGGGTCCTGGGATCGAGTCCCACATCGGGCTCCCTACTTGGTGGGAAGCCTGTTTCTCCCTTTCCCACTCCCCCTGCTTGTATTTCCTCTCTCTCTGTCTCTCTCTCTGTCAAATAAATAAAATATTAAAAAAAAACAATATGGATGTAGATATTAATAGATATTAGATTGAACTGTATTTTTTATCTGAAGATTTGTTTTTGCTTTCTTCTTTGCTTAGTATGAGTACTGATTTTTTTTTTTTTAAGATTTATTTATTTGAGATAGAGCGAGCAAGAAAGCATGAGCGGGGGTTGAGGGAAAGAGAGAGGGAGAAGTAGGCTCCCCACTGAGCAGGGAGCCCAAAGCGGGGCTTGATTCCAGGACCCTGGGATCATGACCTGAGCCAACGACAGATGCTTAGCCGACTGAGCCACCCAGGTGCCCCTGCCCCTGATTTTCTTAATTAGGGGAGAGAATACATGTGTTTTGGGAGTCCTGGTTATAGTTGGTTAATATTCTTATGTTTTCACAGTATAATAGGGCAGATCATATTATTTCTTCATGAGTGATTTCTTCCAAATTCCTTGTAACAAAGTTGTGTTTTTATCAAGACAAATTAGAGGACTCATGAAAAATTCCATTGTACACATGGATGATTCATAACAAACTCATTTTATTAGAAATAGTATAGCAACTTCACTTTTTTTTTTATCCTCTGGAAGATCATATTGACTGATTATTGGAGTTTCAAACAATAGATGATTGAATTTAAAAACTGTCTCAAGGTCTGTTTATCTTTTTAAATGATTTTAAAAATGATTATTGTTAAATACTTGTTTTAAATGATAGGTTAACAATGCTTAGGTATAAATAAAAATATCATTCTTCAAAACAAGAGTTTTGTCAGGCAACATAGTCCTTTGGACTGTGATACACCAAATTTGAGACAATTTTTTTTCTAGATGTTTAGCTATAAGTGCCATAATTGTATAAAATCTTCACACACTGAGCATATGAAGCAAAGAAATCAAGCTATAAACCTTAGAAGGTGATTTTAGGTCCTGTTCTCTCTCTCTCTTTATTTTTAGTTTTTCATTTCTGAAAAATAAGATGCTTGTTCTAGTTTAATGAGTATGGTAATATCTCATATTGTCTTCATTTTTTAAGGTGAGATAGTTGATAGAGTGGAGAATAAATCATTTTGTTAGATGTTGACTCCCTTCTAGAATAAAAATGGGAACTCTTTATCAGTAAATCATTGTTATATATACATATATGTTTAAAAATATAAGAAAGGAATTATAGAAAAACTGAAAATGCTTAAATTAATACCATATACATGAATGATAGATAGCATTTATAATTGGTATTTTAATTATTACATGATGATATGCATATAAGTAATAACATTTTGTATGTTAGTCTAAATGAAATTAATGGTTTCTTCTTTTACACACTGTCACCTTACTTGGACTTTCCTTCATTGCACTCATTTATTCATTAGTCA
>NW_027397070.1:38684819-38709137 GCF_003265705.2 Callorhinus ursinus
AGTGCCTATAGCAGACACTGAATATTGTTGACTAATGAATAAATGAGGGCAATGAAGGAAAGTCCAAGTAAGGTGACAGTGTGTAAAAGAAGAAACCATTAATTTCATTTAGACTAACATACAAAATGTTATTACTTATATACATATCATCATGTAATAATTAAAATACCAATTATAAATGCTATCTATCATTCATGTATATGGTATTAATTTAAGATACTGTTAAGATACTGTTTTCTCTGTTCCAGTATTCTTTACATCGTAAACATTTTCTTTTGCATAATAGGATTTTCTCATTAATCTTCCAGTACACTATCATATAGACATTTTCCCCTTTTTTATTTTTTTTTTAAAGATTTTATTTATTTATTTGTCAGAGAGAGAGCGAGCACAAGAAGGGGGAGTGGCAGGCAGAGGGAGAAGCAGACTCCCTCCTGAGCAAGGAGCCTGATGTGGGGCTCCATCCCAGGATCCTGGGATCATGACCTGAGCTTACTGAGCCACCCAGGCATCCCATTTTTTCCCCCTTTTTAAAAAGGGAGTTATGATTTAGAACATAGGACTTTGGAATTAAATGTACTTGGGTTCTATAAAAGTTTAGCTCTTCAAGTTATTTAACATGTATCAAAGTTTTTATTTAACTAATGAGAGATCAATCAAGAAGAAGAACTGCTTCCAAGAGTATTTGAGCATAAGGAATTCACCTATTCATTAAGGAAAGGGATGCCATGATAAAATGTCTAAGCTACATAGAAGTCTGGTAACTTTTTTTTTCTTTTTAAGATTTATTTATTTTCGAGAGATGGGGAGGGGCTGAGAGAGAACCTCAAGCAGACTCCTTGCCAAGTGCGGAGACTGATGCGGGGCTCGATTCCATGACCCTGACATCATGATCTGAGCTGAAACCAAGAGTCGGGCACTCAACTGACTGAGCCTCCCAAGCACCCCAGAAGTCTGGGTTAACTTTTAAAAGACAAGGAAGCCATATTTACTTTGGGATTTAATCCTCAGAAAATTTGGAATGTAAAACATTGAGTTCAATTTAAATATCATCATGGTCTTTATCATCATCTCTAGTATCATCAAACTGGATTTCGTCATCATCTCCATCACCAAATGTATATCTCATTGATTTTAGCAGGCTTTGGAAGCTTGCCACATGCTCTCAGATTTATACCTTCATCTGCATTGTAGTTTAAAATTACATTAGCTCTGTTATCCTCATAATCTGTCAGACCAATAAAATGTATGAGGTATTTATTCAAGCCATTTTTCTCAGTTTTCCTTTTATATGACATAATCTCTTCACACCGTCAAGACACATTACTTCTGATTATACATTTCCCAACATTTTGATTACTTGGTTATACTCTTATTCATCCTGTTTACACACCAGCTTTTTTCACTCTTACCCCTGCACCTGTTTTTACCTCCTTTACCTTTGTTCTTGGTCATTACAATCCGTCATGGCATCTTAGTCTCCTTTCCTGTGGTGGTGCTGGCAGCTGTTCTTCCAAAAGGCACATGGGATTACCTAGCATGTTATGCAAAATGGCACTCTGCAGGTGCGGGAGAGTTTTGAGACTGAGCTTTTCTGAGCCACCCTCAGCGGCAGCAAATTTATTTCCCTCCCTCTTCCCTTTCCATGTGTGTTAATGTGTTTAAGGTTTTCTAGGGCAGGTCTAGAGGAAACTTTTATTCTTGTGCTCTCTTAGCCTCACTACTAAGGTGGACCTCTCTTTGGGACTTTACTGAATGTCCCAAGGATTCAGTGAGGACTCTCTATCTTGTTTGTAAGAAGTCTAATGATTCCTGGCCCTCTGTGAGCTCTAGTATCATCAAATAATTTTACTCAGCTTTAGCTACCTGGTAATTTTTCTTTCACAGAACTTGGTTTTGCTTAACCTTATGTGTTTTCACCCTATGCATATATAGGTTGTCATTCAGGTAATTTAAGGGGATCTCTCTCTCTCTCTCTTTTTTAAAATTTAGAAAATAGGTCTTTGCATAACTCTCTCACTTCAGGGACATCCCCCCCCCCCCCCAAATAATTGTTTTGTTTTTGTGGTCTGACTTCTGCCTTTTCAACTTAGCAATGCACTAGATTCTTTTTGGGTTTCCCCTTCAACATACTGTAATCTCAAAAGTGCTTTCAGAGAGAATCCCAGGTAATTATTCTTCCCTGTTCCCTTTCTTCTTCTTCGTCTTCATCGTCTTCATCTCCTTCATCTTCTTCCTCTTCTCCTCCTCCTCCTCCCTTCCTCCCTTCCTCCCTGGAATCAGTTTTGTGTTGCCTGTTGTCCAAAATCAGATACATAGTTTATTCCATTTTCTAGTTGTTTACACTTGGAAGTTACCCTTGTGGTAAAAGTAGAGATCTCTTAACACTTTCAAAATGAGGAATAATATTCTTAGCAAGTGATATGTCCTGCCCATTTCAAATTGTGTTCAAATACCATTATGTGTAAAAATTCACTTTTAAATGTTGCTTAAATTAAATTGATCTTAGTAACAACATTTTTGTTATTATTCCAACATAGCTATAAATAAAAGCTGCTTTGGCTGCTTTTCATCTAATATTAGTTCCCAGTCAACTGATGCATTAAATTAAAGTTGGTGTAACGCTAATGATTTATAATAGCTGATTCTTTTTGGTATTTTTATGCCTCACTGAGGATCACTGGCTGTTTTATGATACTTTTCTTTCTTTCTTTTTTTTTTTTTAAACAGGAATCAGTATAACTAAAAAAAAAAAACCTTAAAATAATTCTTAGTATAGTAACTTTTTAAAAAAGATTTTATTTATTTATGAAAGACCACACGAGTGACAAGGGGGGGGGGAAGGAGAGGCAGAAGCAGACTCCCCGCCGAGTAGGGAGCCTGATGTGGGGCTCAATCCCAGGACCCCTAGATAATGACCTGAGCCAAAGGCAGATGCTTAACCAACTGAGCCACCCAGGCACCCTGGTATAGTAACTTTTTACTAATAAGAATATGTTTTATGTTTCATCCATTGAGGCTCCAGTGAAATATAAGTTTAGTACTGCTCAATTCTTTAAAATTCCTCCAATTAGTTTAAAAACATTGATAATTGGAAGTAGAGTGTAAACATGAACTGTTATGAACTTAACTGAGAATGTCTCATTAAGTTTGGAATTAGGGAAAAAGGATGTGTTTGATAAAGAACAATATACTGAGCTGAATTTCCTTTTTTTTTATAGGATATGAGGTGTTCATGAAAGTGAATGATTCTCATGGTTGATTCTATTGGTGACATGACCTTCATTCATCATTAATGCTTACGGTATTTCAAGTTACTGTACTAGGTGCAAGATTCTTCTTCTGATAGTCATTATGTGTCTATGCTGTTCTTGGAAGAGAGACTTCAAATTCTTAGGAGAGTGTTTGAAAATGAACCAGTAGTAGCACTGTGATTTGTATGTTGTGTACTCAGGCTCAACATAGGCTTATTTATTTATTTATTTGAGTGGGAGAAGGCGGGATTTTCATTTTATTTATTCTTTTAGAGAGGGAGGACACAGCCATTTTTGACTCTGGCATTAGAATTGTACATTGTTAATCTTAGGAAAAAATACTAAAGAAATTTATAGCCATAATTTATATATCTCTCAAAGGATGAGAGTCAGGGTTGTAATTATAGGTGAAAGAACTATAAATTTGTTAGTTCTTACAGATGGCAACAAAATGTCTGATTCTGTTACTTTTTATTATTTCTTTTTTTTTTTAAAGATTTTATTTATTTATTTGACAGAGAGAGACACAGTGAGAGCAGGAACACAAGCAGGGGGAGTGGGAGAGGGAGAAGCCGGCTTCCTGCCGAGCAGGGAGCCTGATGCGGGGCTCCATCCCAGGACCCTGGGATCATGATCTGGGTCGATCCCAGGACCCTGGGATCATGACTGAGTCACTCAGGCAGCCCATGTTACTTTTTATTATTTCTTAAAATATTTTTCCTGATGTCTTTAAAAACTACTGCTTCTAGATATATCCATTGAGTGTGGTGTGGCAAAAAGCTGTTTACTCTTTAATTTTTTGACAGCGGATGTAAAATGCAGACTTCTATTCAAGATCTTTTAGATACTAATGATTATTCAAACTAATGTATGACAGTCACTAGATACATTTGCTAAAGCTGCTTTGGGTTTATCTGTTACTAAAAGAGGTAGGTCTACCTGTAGTGCTGCCTATACAGCATGGATGCACTGCATTTCATCCTCCTCAATTGCTTATCATTGAAACTTATGGATTGTGGTTGTTATTTTGATAGTGTTGTTTTCTTGTAACTCTGCCCCTGAAGAGTAATAATCCCTTGGTCAGTCAAACCATACTGCTTTGATTCATTTGGAGTCAAGACAATAGATCTAGCTGTGAATTTTGGCTCCTGGTTTTGTGACCTTAGGTGAGTTACTTAACCTCTGCTGGTTTATTCTTATAGTATAGTAGTTAATTGAGTAGACTCTAGAGTGTTTGTGAGGATTTGCATCCTGGCTCTGCTACTTTTTTTTTTTTTTTTAAGAGAGAGAGCTAGCAAGTGTGTATGCTCATGCATGCACATGTGTGTGGGGGGGGCAGGGGAAGAAAACCCCAAGCAGACTCCACTGGGGGGGGTGGAGGGAGGGGCCAATCTCAGGACCCTGGGATCATGACCTGGACCAAAATCAAGAGTTGGATGCTTAACTGACTGAGCTACCCAGGTGCCCCATGGCTCTGCTACTTACAAGCTATGTGACTTTGGGCAAGTTACTAACTTTTCTGCCTTCTCATATGTAAATTAGGGATAAAAATAGTATTTATTTATAAAATACTTTAGTAAGCCAGGCACATACTAAGCACTCAATAAATGTTTGCTATTATTATTTTCTATAAAATGAGGACAAAAATAACATAATAGGGTTATTATGAGGCCTGAATGAATAAATAGATCACTTTGCACAGGAACCTACTACATGTTCAGTAAATGAGGTACTATAGTGGGATTAATGATAATTATGATCATGCAGCAGATGTGTCTATGGAATAAGATCCAAGATTTGTAACAAAAGAGACCACACTGGAGCTCCATTGATTTGCTAATTGGTCAAGACACACAGAGTGAGTTGCAGCGTTCTATTAGGTCAATTGTACAAAACAAATCAACTTTTGTATCCCAGTTGGTACACAAGATGTGATAGATGAAAACTCCTATCCAATAAGACTTCAGAATTGTAATCTTATTATACTTGTTGTGGTATCAGTACAGTTGAGGATTGGCCACACTCCACAAATAGCCAAAGAAGTAAAAGTATATATTGGGGAAAGCTTTTATATTAGCTCTGTTGATTAAAGATATGATATAAAATTTCTGCCAGTATCAAGGGTTACTCAGAAGCTGTGAAAAATGGATAGGAACTTGTGATGCAGGCTGCTACTATTCTACCCAACCTTAAATCTGTTTTTCTCTTCTATATTAATTGATCCTCTTTTTTTTTTTTTAGGTAGGTACATTGACACCTTGAAGAAAAGACTATTTCATAGATAAGTGACTAAGTTATGGCAATAAAGATAAAGCAGAAATAGTATGTGTTTTTGTGCTTGTAAAGGTCAGTGACTCCTCTGGAAGAGATCCCATTTTGCCATTCAGTTTCTCCTTTTTGGCCTTTATTGAAGACATAGTAACTAGAGCTTTAGCAAACATTTTGGACTGTGAGGTGATCTTGACGATGGAAGCCAGTCACAGAGAATGGCGGAAGAGAAAGTTAGAAACTTGGGTCCCTGAGGGTCCCTGAGGATACTATGCAACCACCACCTCTACATGGCCTTTCTCTAGATGACTTTTACAGAAGAAAAAATAAACCTCGGGCGCCTGGGTGGCTCAGTTGGTTAAGCGACTGCCTTTGGCTCAGGTCATGATCCTGGAGTCCCGGGATTGAGTCCCACATCGGGCTCCCTGCTCAGCAGGGAGTCTGCTTCTCCCTCTGAACTTCTTCCCTCTCGTGCTCTCTATCTCTCATTCTCTCTCTCTCAAATAAATAAATAATCTTAAAAAAAAAAGAAGAAATAAATCTCAATGTTGTTTAAGCCAAGCTGCTCTTGTGTTGGGGTATTCTGTAATGTGCAGAACCATATCCTTATACTGAGGGGAAGCAGTATAAATAACAAAGCACTACTGAGATTTAATGGTTTGTGTGGGAGGAGTGAAGATTTAAGGAGAATTGGAGGCTAACACTAAATGACTAAGGGAGGGATGCCTGGGTGGCTCAGTCATTAAGCATCTGCTTTCGGCTCAGGTCATGATCCTAGGGTCCTGGGATTGAGCCCCGCGTCAGGCTCCCTGCTCTGCAGGAAGGCTGCTTCTCCCTCTCCCATTCCCCCTGCTTGTGTTCCCTCTCTCACTGTCTCTCTCTCTGTCAAATAAATAAAGTCTTTAAAAAAGAAAAATGACTAAGGGATTGTGGGTCTACTTTGATCATACTGGTGAAATTTTATTAGATTAATAGGAAATAGGAAACTTATTGTACTTAGAATTGTACATTGATTCATGTACCTGTTGGCCATTTGTGTATCGTCTTTGGGAAAATGTATTGAGAGCCTCTGCCCATTTTTTAAATGGATTGTTTGGCTTTTTTCTATTGACTTGTATGAGTTCTTTATATATTTTGGATATTAATCCCTTATCATATATATATCTTACAAACATTTTATCCCATTTCATAGGTTGTCTTTTCATTTTGTTGATGGTTTCCTTTGCTGTACAGCAGTTTTTTTAGTTTGATATAGTCCCATTTGTTTATTTTTGCTCTTGTTGCATTTGCTTTGGTATCAGTCAAAAAAATAATTTCCAAGACTGATTTTGTAAAGGAAGTTACAAGATCTTGTGGTTCAGAATCTATGGGAATAAAGAAAGGCTTAACCCATAGACCTTTATTTACTAATAAATAATCATAGCTTTCGTTTAGCAAGCCCATACTACATACTAGTCACCATGACTAGCACTTTACACAAATACCTCAGTACAAAACTACTACAAATACTCATTTAAACTAGTAAAGTAAATAAGGGTTAATAGTCTCACTCAATCAAAATATTAAAATAATAGCTATAATAATTATAGCCAGTATGTTCTAACTCTACGTGGTTTGAAATGAGTGTTATTAACTAATTTACAAAGAGGTTAAATACTATGGTCACAGTCACAGCTAGAAAGTAGATGAAATGGGCAAACACAGTTGACTATAAACCTCCTTCACTGTTACATTTCTAATGATTATATTGCTGAACGTTACTGAGTGTATCTCTTTGTATAGGTTTTTTTAGTAGTTGCTTTAAGTATTACCTGAAAGATACATAACTTATCACAGTCTACTCACATTGATGTCTTACCAGTTTGAGTGAAATGTAGAAACTTTACCTCTCTGAAGTACCATTACTCTCTCTCACTTACAATATAATTGTCTTAATTTCCCTCTACATGTATTTAAAACCATAACAGGCATTATCAAAACATAATGTAGAAAAGTCAAGAAGAGAAAGGAAATTCTTTCATATTTACCCATGCTTTTGCTCTTTCTGTTGTTCTTTTTTCCTTCTGGGATATATGAAGCAAAAAGAAAACTCAGAACTCACTGCTATGTTATTGCTTTAGTCCCTAGATTATTAGCAGCTCTGCCTTTTCTATCTTTCACAGTCCTCTTGTATTTGTTTTATGTAGAGTGTCCAGGGTTTTTAGCTGTTCTTAGTGGGAGGGATAGGAAGAAGTCTGTCTTTACCATCTTGGAATGGAACGAAAAGTCACTTCACTATTTTAAATGTAAAAAAATTAAGTCAAATGGAATTTGTTTTATCTAGTTTTCCTAACGGTGTGCTATTTGGGAGGAAAAGTTTGAGGCCTTTCAATCTCTGAATTAAATTATACTTGAAATGATCTAGTGATATAGTTGCTTGTCCTTGAGTTAAAAAGTATGTGTGGAAGGAGATTTTCTAGCCTCCCTTGTAATTCTTAAAGTCAGCAGGCTATTCTTAACAGTAACAAAAAAATAGCTATCATTGGTTTTGGTTCTGCCACTTACTGACTTTACAAACTTGGGAAAGTTATTTAATCTCAGTGTGCCTTAATTTCCTCCACTGTAAAATAGGGATAATAGTACTTACATCAGGAGGTTGTTGAGAAGATTAAATAGTATTATAATTGTGAAGTACTGTGAAAAATACCTTGCATTCAGGAAGCACTACATAAATGTAGCTGTTACCATCATTACACTTAGAATGAATGATAGGCCCCTTATGATAGCAATTATTATAATCATTTCAAGGATGAAAAATTCAGGCTCAATCTGCCTTCAGCTCAGGTCATGATCCTGGAGTCCTGGGTTTCAACCCCACATCAGGCTCCCTGCCCAGTAGAGAGGGACTCCAAGAGTCCCTCTTGGAGTCTCTTGGAGACTTCTCTTTTTAGGATATATAAATTATCTCTCTGTCACCCATCTGGCTCACATATTAGTGAATTATTAGCCAATAATATCATCATAATATTCTGCATACATGCAGTAGCAAAGATTAGCCTTTAAAGGGCTTTCATGCCTCTTAGGTGAAGATTGAAATGTGTGTGTATTAAAATATATCCCACTAAATTTTTCTGTAGCATAAAATGTTTATTACACTTTTGAATCTCTCTTGTTCTTTAGAAACAGTTTTAAGTCTGTTTGAATCTGAATTTTTAATCTCTGTTTTTTTAGAAAGCTTTCTCTAGAAAGATTGTGAATCTCTGTTCATTACTTGTATATGACTTAGAATTTTTCAATATATCTGTCTGCCCTTCTTAGCTATGAAATGTAATGTTTTTTAAGTTTTTAATTTTAATTCCAGTATAGTTAAGATAGTGTTATAATTAGTTTCAGGTGTACAATATAATGATTCAGTATTTCTATAGAACTTACACATCATTACTCAGTGCTCATCATGAGAAGTGTACTCTTAATTCCCTTCACCTATTTTACCCCTTCCCCTCAAACAACTCCCCCCTGATATGCTTTATTTTAAATGAACACCCTCAGTTAAAGTTACTACTTTTTCTTCAACAAGAACGTTTTTTACTTGAAGCATATTTCAGAGTACGTGGTTCTAAAAGATATATATAAAACATTCCATCCAAGAAAAATAGAGTATATATTTTCCTCAAATGCACACAGAAGAATCCCCTGGTTAAATCACATAAAAAGAGACATAACAAATATTACAAATTTAAGAAGGCTGAAATCTAATAAATATATTTTCCAGCTATAATGATACAAAACTAAAGATCAACAATAAAAGAAAGCTGGAAAATCTACAACATAAACATTAAATATTTAATATGTGAATATTAACACACTACTGCATAAGCAGTGGGCCAAATAAGAAATCAAACAGCAAATCAAAATATGTGTCAAAACTAAAGAAAAACACGATATTCCAAAACCTACAAGCCGCAGCAAAAGCAGATGTTAGAATGAAATTTATGCTCTGATGCTTGTATTAAGAAAGTTCAAATAAACATTACACCACAAGGAACCAGGAAAAGAAGAAACTTAGCTGAAATTTAGTAGAGGAAGGAAATAACAAAGAAAAATCAGAAATAAAATAGAGACCAGAAAAAAAAAATAACATAACATTGAAAGTAATGATCATTAAAAAAAAACAAACAAACACAAAATTGGCAATGCTTTAACTACATTAACTAAGAAAAAAAAGATTCAAAAACCAAAATGAGAAATAGAAGTGAAAACAATATAACAGTAACCACAGAAATACATAGTGTGATAACAGATTACTATAAACAATAATATAATAAACCCAAATAATTTCTAAGAATGTACAAGTTACCACAATCTAATCATCAATCTTGAATCCAAGAAATAGGAAATCTTAGACCAATAATATGAATGAAAGTTGAATTAGGAATCAAAAAACTTCTAGCACATCGTTTCATTGGTGAATTCTACCAAACATTTAAAAATATAATGACAGTCTTTATCAAAATCTTACAAGCAATGGAATAAAGGGAGCACATTCAAAATCATTCCATGAGGCCGGTACTACCCTGATACCAAAGCAGGGTAAAAATAATACAAGAACAAAAAAGTCTAGTTTGATCTAAGTATTTCTACTCCAACTTGCTTCTGACATCCATAATGTTTCTCCACCATCTCACTTTCAATCTGCAGGTGTCTTAAGGTCTAAAATGAGTTCTTTGTAGGCAGCATATAGGTGGGTCTTGTTTTTTTATCCATTCTGACACTCTGTGTCTTTTGATTGGAGCATTTAGTCCATTTACATTCAAAGTAATTATTATTATCATTATTTTTTTAAGATTTTATTTACTTATTTGACAGAGAGAGAGACAGTGAGAGAGGGAACACAAGCAGGGGGAGTGGGAGAGGGAGAAGCAGGCTTCCCGCTGAGCAGGGAGCCTGACGCGGGGCTTGATCCCAGGACCCTGGGATCATGACCTGAGCTGAAAGCAGACGCTTAACGACTGAGCCACCCAGGCGCCCCAGTAATTATTATTTTTTTAAAAGGTATTTATTCAGAGAGTGTGCGTGGGGGGAGGGCAGGGGGAGGAGAGAGAGAACTCAAGTAGACTCTGCTCTAAGCATGGAGAACATGGGGCTCGATCTCACGACCCTGAAATCATGACCTGAGCCAAAATCTTGAGTTGGATGCTTAACTGACTGAGCCACCCAGGTGCCCCCAAAGTAATTATTCATAGATATGTATTTATTGCTATTTTGTTATTTGTTTTGTTGTTGTTTTTGGAGATTTTCTCTGATCCTTTCTTGTCTTCCATACTTTTGGTCTCTCCTTTAATATTTCTTGCAGGGCTGATTTAGTAGTCATGAACTCCTTCAGTTATTATTTGTGTGGGAAACTCTTTATCCTCTCCTATTCTGAATGATAACCTTGCTGGATAGAGTATTCTTGGCTGCAGATTTTTCCCATTCAGCACTTTGAATGTATCATGCCACTCCCTTCTGGCTTGTTAGGTTTCTGTTGAGAAATCTCCAGTTAGCGTTATGGGTTTTCCCTTGTATGTTATGGACTACTTCTGTCTTGCTGCTTTTAAGATTTTTTTCTTTATCACTATATTTTGCAAGTTTAATTATAATATATCTTGGTGTTGGCCTGCTTTTGTTGATTTTGATGGGAGTTCTCTGTGCCTCGTGGATCTCTATGTCTGTTTCCTTCCCCAGATTAGGGAAGTTTTCTGGTATTATTTCTTGAAATAAATTTTTGGCCCCCTTCTCTCTCTCTTCTTCTGGGACTCCTATAATACAAATGTTACTGAGTTTGATGTAGTCACTGAGTTCTCTAAGCCTATTTTTGTGTTGCATAATTCTTTGTCTTGTTCAGTTTCATTATTTTCCACTATTTTGTCTTCTGGGCTCTGCAGCTTATCATGAGTTGGCTTGAATGCAAGTGTTTGGTTTGAAACTATTTTTGGATATATTTCTTTCTGAGCATCTAGTTTGGATACTTCCTATATATAAAAATAAATGAATAAACATATGAAAATGACTTTGAATCTTAGTTTTAATTCTTCTAAGGCTTGATTTTAATTTTATTTTGCCTAGGATTTTAACTGTAGGTATTAAATAAATAATGCACATGGGTAATATTCATGCATTCAGGTTTTCATTCAATAAATACTAATAAAGGGCTTGGTCTGTTTTAGGCACTGTGCTCTAAGTCCTTGTTCTACTAGTGCATACCTTTTAGTATTGGAAATAAATAAGTCAGTAAGTGTTGTGATAGAGAATAATAGAGGATGGTGAGTGCTTTTTAAAAAAGATAAGGTGTTGCAGCATTTAGGGTCCCAATTTTGTTCTGGAACCTACCCTTAGGGTTAAATCCTGATTAGTCTAAGCCATAATGGTAATCCCATCCCACTTGTCAGTGATTGATTTTGTGAGGCACCGGTGAGTCAGTCTTGGATAATAAGATGTGCAGATCTTCTAGGGGACACTTCTGTCAGTAGTTTCCTGTTCCTTAAAATGAGATGGACTGAAGGTGATTACCAGTTCTTTGGTAATGTGTGTACCATAATTACATGTAGCTGGGATTGAGGCAGCCAACTTGTTAATGAAGAATGCTAGCCTTAGGACAGAAGCTGACATGCCAAGGGGATAGAATAGAAAGATGAAAATAGATTTTTGGAGTGATTAAATAAAACTTCTGTCTACCAAGAAATTAAAATTTCCTTATTTTTAAAGCTATTTTGAGTTAGATTTTCTCTAAGTTGTATCCTAACATGTCATAATTGATACAGTTTATCAGGGACTGTCTCTGAAAAGAGGTGACATTTATTTAAGTAGAGATAAGAATTATAAGAATGAGCCAAAGGAATTACAGTTCAGGTAGAAGGAACAGGAAGAATGATGGTGCCATGATAGGTAAGAACTTGGCAAAAGACTAATATACCTGCTTTCTGATGACCAAGGGAAAAATAGTAGTAACTAATGCAAATCACCATTACATATATTATTTCATGTAATCTTTACAATTATGTGAGGATGTACTGTTATTTCTATTTTATAGTTGGATAAACTGCCCATATATTTATAGCCAGTCATTAATTTGAAATGGTTGCTATTTCTCTATCATGCTGCCAATCAAGTATATATTATGTAATACTGGATAATCAGATAAAATGGTAAGGGTATACATTTTATTTGAATTTTTTAGTATTACTACTTTTCAGCAGTTTTAATCTATTCAGGCCAAAGGTACAGATGCCAAGGCCAGATTTCTGGACCCATTTGAATAGTACAAATTAATTGCATCAGTAAACACAGCCTGGTGTATTATCTTGAATTAAGGTGAGTGAGATACTCCTGATGGAAACCTCATAAATGTGATTATTTGTTTGCACTTCAGAATGAGGAAGATTAATTTCTAAGATATTGGCTGGTTTCAGTGAATTTAAATAGAGTATTTTATGCTTATGTATTCAGGATGCCTAGCATTTTAAATTCATATGTGCATATACTGTGACCTTACTGATAAGCAGTGTGAAAATATGATAGATGACTCTGGAAGTAATGAATGAAAATTGAATTTTATGGTCTTGGTAGGGGCTATATGAAAATTTCCTTTTCTGTCCTCTCCTATTCTCCCTTTTCCCCTCCACTGCCTTCTTGCCTCCCCTTCTACTTTCTTCCTCCCTGCCTTTATTCTACATTTCAGTTTAGTTGGTTACATCAGTGCTTTTACATAAATAAAAGTTGATTTCAACTAGCATTAAAGGGCCATATTTATGATACTCTTTTTGTTTTTTTCTACTTTCTTAAATTAATAAACACATAATTTTATAAACTTCCCTTTTTCCATATGGAGGTTAGACAGTAAGTGGTAGTTTAAATAAATTATAACAGTACTTAATTTAAAAATGAATTTAGATCAAATGGGAAGATATTTAAAGTCTGGGGTATATGTTAATCTAGAATTGAATTCTGTATGTACAGGGCTTTTAAAATATTTGTACTTTCCCCCCCCCCAAGATTTTATTTATTTATTTGAGAGAGAGAGTACACGAGAGAGAGAGAGAGAGAGCATGGGGTTGGGGCGGGGTAGAGGCAGAGGGAGAAGCAGAATCCCCGCCGAGCAGGGAGCCTGACTCAGGGCTCTGTTCCAGCACCCTGAGATCATGACATGAACCGAAGGCAGACACTTAACCAACTGAGCCACTCAGGTGCCCCCCCTAAAAAAAATATTTTCACATTGTAAATGATAACTAGCTTTTCTCCAGAAGTTTTATTTATATTTCCCTTTATCAACCTGGTACATTTAAAATGTAATAGTTACACTTAACTTCTGCTACATTATAGTAGTCATTAATTAAATTTGTTAAATAAATGATTTTCTTTTCTGTTGAATTTTTCATTTCATTTCATCACAGTGAATTACTTCACGAAGTAGTCTGTAATAATGATTTGGTTTTTCCTCTTTCCAGTTAAGAAAGTAAATTCTTCTAAAGATGGTACCTCTCTGAACTATATATTTTATAATGGTAATAACTAGTATATATTTATTATAATTTAGGGAATCATTTGAATATTTGTCATGATTTCTTTTGTTCTGAGAGAAGGTTAGGCTACTAAGAAAACTGAACACAGTTTATGGTTTGTTAATTATATTACTAGTTATTTGAGTTGATTCTTACTGTTTTGAAATGTGTGCAAAATACAATTTTCACATTAACATTTGGATTGAAATTGATTAAATCTATAGAATAATTACCTTTGGAGTTTTTTCATTAAAAAAAAGAATGTACAGTGATTTTGCTGAAAAAAAACTCTTTCGTTGAAACTCAAGATGCAAGCACATAATTTAGCCATTTAATGAATTAGCAGCCTCCAATTATTGACATTCTCAATTACATTCACAAAATGGAGATAGTTTAAACTTTCTCTTAAAATGTTTTTCAACTGTATTGAAACATAATTTACATCAATAAAATGTACCCATATTAAGTGTACAGTTAGATGATTTTTTCTCACATATATACCTTCATGTAGCTGTCATTCCCATTTTTAGTCAGTCATCTGCTTGCTCCCTGGCCCTTTGTATTAGTTTCTTTGTTCTAGAATTTCATATCAGGGTGTATTTTTTTTATCCCTGGTATCTTTAGCCAGACATGTTACTGAGATTCATCCATGTTGTATATATTAATAGTTCGTTCCTTTTTACTGTTGAATAATATCCTACTTATGAATAAGTCACAATTTGTTTATCCATTCATGTGTTAGTAGATACTTGGATTTTTGCGAAATTTTGGCTCTTATAAACAAAGCAATTGTGAACATTCTTGTACAAGTCTTTGTATGAACATATGTTTTCATTTCCCTTGTAAATACTTAAGAATGGAATTGTTGAGTTATATGGCAAATATATATTTAGCTTTTATGAGACTGTCAAACTTTTTTTCCTTTTTTCTTTTTTAGAAAAATTTATGTAAAATCGCTGTTACATCTTCTATAAATGTTTGGTAGAATTCACATATAAAGCCATATGGGCCTGGAGTTTTCTTTTTGGGCAAATTTATAAATATGAATTCAACATCTTTAATGGTTATGAGCCTATACAGCTATTCAGATTGTCTATTTCTTCTTGATTGAGCTTTGGTTATTTCTTTTAAGGAATTTGCCAGTTTCAGGTCTGGCTTCA
This sequence comes from Callorhinus ursinus, assembly GCF_003265705.2. NCBI lineage: Eukaryota > Metazoa > Chordata > Mammalia > Carnivora > Otariidae > Callorhinus > Callorhinus ursinus. The sequence goes on from NW_027397070.1 coordinate 38,700,018, forward strand.
TACTTGTTGACACAAAGTTGTTTACAGTATTCCCTTATTATCTTTTTGTAGCATCTGTAGTGATGCTCCCTCTTCCATTCCTAATATTGGCAACTTATGTCTTATTCCCCCCCCCATTAGTTCAGCTGAAATATTATCAATTTTATAGGTCTATTCAAGGGGCTTGTTTTTGGTTTCATTGTGTTTTTTTCTATTGCTTATCTGTTATATTTCACTGATAGAGTTTACAGTTTGAATCTTTTACCTGTTTCACCAAACTTTCAAATACTGTCATACCTCTTAAAAGATAATGTAGGAACTTTAAAATAATACCATTCCCTTTTCTGCCTGCCATCCTTTATTAATGTATGACAAACATATGGCATTGTTACACGTCCCGTAATACTTTGTCATTACTTTAAAGATTCAAATTTATTTTAGAAGAAATTAAAATGAGGTTTCATTTATACTTACCATCCATTTTAATATGTCTGTTTAGATCCATTGTTTATATTCACATTTCCATCTACAATCAGCCTGATAAGCATCCTTTTACATATACCCTGTGGTATCTGCTGCCAACAAGTTCTTTCAGCTTTTGTTTACTGAAAATGTACTTGTTTTGCCTTTAATCTTAAAAAAAACCACAACTTTTTATTTTGGACTAATTTTAGAATTACAGAAAATTTGCAAAGACTTTGCCAGTTTTCCCATCTTACACAGCCATGGTAATTTGTCAAAACTAATAAATTAACATTGGTACAATATTATTAACTAAATATTACTACAGATCATAATGGATTTCACCAGTTTTCTCACACTGTCCCTTTCTCTTCTAAGATCCAATCCAGGATACCATGTTGCATATAGTCATTATATCTCCTTGGTCTTCTCAAATCTTTGACAGTTTCTTGGTGGTTTCATGTTTTTATTATGACCTTGATAGTTTTGAAGAGTACATTCAGGTCAGTTTGGGTTTATCTAGTATCTTTCTCATTATTAGAATGGATTACGGGTTTACAGATGAATACCATAAAGATGATGTACCCTTCTTCATTACCATTTAGAATTGTTCCATCACTGTAAAAATTTCCCCTGCAGCCCCTTTGTAATTTGCCTCTCCTTGCATCTTCAATCCTTAGCTACTGCTGATCCATTTTTCATCCTACTTTTCCATCTTTCATAATGTTAAATAAATGAGTCACACAATGTGCAGCTTTTGATTCTGGCTTCTTTCACTTAGCAAAATATATTAAAGATTCATCCATTTTATTGTGTGGGTCAGTAGCTCGTTCCTTTTTATTGCTGAGTAGTATTCCATTGTTTTTGACATATTAGAGTTAAATTCATTCACCTATTAAAGGCTATCTCAATTTTTTCCCAGTTTTTGCCTATTATATATAAAGCTGCTATAAACATTTAAGTATCAGTTTTTGTGAGAACATAAGCTTTCATTTCTCTTGGGTTGATACCTAAGAGTGGCAGTCTTGGGTAAGTGTATTTTTAACTTTGAATCCTAAAACTAAAACTTCTTTAAAAGATAGGAGAAAATATATGGGACCTTGGATTTGGGATTGAATTTTTAGGTATAATACCAAACCACAATTATGAAAAAAAAAGAAATCATATTTCATCAAAAAATTTAAAATTTTCTTGTGTGCAAGACACTGTTAAAAGAGTGAAAAGGTAAGTCACAGACTTGGAGAAAATATTTGAAAAATCACTTATCTGATAAAAGATTTGTATCTAGGATATGTAAAGAACTCTCAAATCTCAACAGTAAACAAATAATCTAAAATAAAAATGGCAAAAGATCACAGTAGACACTTCACCAAAGAAGATATATGGATGGCAAATAAGCACAAGAAAAGAAAATCACTTGCTTAATGTCATTTGTTATTAAGGAAACTGAGTGCAGATTGAAACTACATCAAGATACCACTCTATAGCTATTTTAATTGCTTTAAAAAATTAACAATACCAAATGCTGGAGAGATTGTGGAGTAACAGGAATTCTCATTCATTGCTGGTGATAACTCAGAATGAGCATCCACTTTGGAGTACAGTGTGGCCTTTTTTTTTTTTTTATAGACATTTTCCTTAGGACACAATAGTACCACTTCTAGGTATTTACTCAAGTTAAGTGAAAACTTAAGTTCATAGAAAACTTTTATTTTTGAAAATATTTTCACTGGATAGCAAAGTGTAGTTTTGCCTTTTTTTTTTTTGAATTTTAGCAACTTTAAAAGATGTTCCATTGTCCACTAGCTTGTACTTTTTTCTGAGCCCCTGAAATTATTTTTACCATGTATTTTTTTCCATGACTATTTTTCCCCTCTAAATTGTGATATTATTTGTATTTTAAAATACGTTGGAAATTCTGCATATGCCTGACTAAGCTTATTTTCAGTGTACATTACTTTAAGTTTGATGACAGGTTTTGTTCTGAGAAGTTCTTTTTCAAGCTGAATGTCAAAATGGGGAAATGCCGATAGATTCTAACTGGCCCTGAAGCTAATGATGTAGATTGCTTTCTTGCTAATGATGATGGATGACTTTTATTTGAGTTTTATCACCTAAACAAATTTTCAGTTCATGATCATGGTTACTATATGGTGATACAGCTGTGGGGAAAGCTGTAAAATACCATAATATCTAAAGATAAGTGCATTTGTCACCATAGTTATAATTTTCTTTTTCTTGTGATGAGGGTATTTTTTTATTACTGTCTTCAAGTCCATTGAACTTTTCTTCTGTAGTATCTAATCTGCTCTTTAATTCTTTCCAGAGAATTTAAAAAGTTTCAGATTTTTTTTACTTATAGAAGTTGCATTTTAGTTGTAGTTTTTATTTCTTTTTTCAGTATAGTGATTTTTTAACTTAAATCTTAGTATATATTTTTAGTAGTTGTTTTGTCTGCCTTCATCATCTCTGTCTTAGGGGTTTGCTTTAAATTGACTGATTTTCTTCTTGGTTCTGAGTCACATTTTTCTCCTTTTTGACATCATGGTAAAACACAGTTTTTGGGAGGTAAAAATAATTTATAATTTATTAAACCATATTTCTGTGGGTGGGCAATTATGGTTTTTTCCAGTTTGGAGCTATTGCAAAAACTGTTGTAATGAGTAGCCTTGTAAAATGCATTTTGTTCATATGTTAAGACACATCTTAGTATAAATTGCTGCTAGTGGAATTTCTCATCAAAGGACATGTTTTTACGGAAATACTTGGTGTATAATGCCATATTTCCCTTTGCATAGTGTATAAGTGTATACATACTTGTATTAGTTAAATAAGTGCTGAATTATTTTTGAGTTTAGAACACCACCCTCTTATAAACATGGTTCATAGTGGAACAAGTCTTTGTTCTGACTCTTAGTTAGTTCTATAGAATATTTTTATATACTCATCTTTTGCCCTTAACATTAAAGTGAAGCCACTAGAATGTGATTCTTGGAAACATCATTTGCACATAGATGCTAAAGGAAGTCGGTATTGGTCATTTTCTTATTGTTAGATACATGAACAGTCAATTTGACAGTGTTATAAATGGTACTGCATTTGTTGTTGTTTTTCACAGAATGATTAAACTAGTTCTGTTTTTAAGAAATTAATTACTTGGTATAGTTTATAGTCAGTTTCTCACTGTATCACTCAGTATGTTAGTTGCTGCAAGAAGAAGCTTTTTTGAGGTTGTTTCTGTGGAATTACTTCCCTTTGCAATTAGAATCCACTGGAATAGTACCTCTTGAGGGCAGAGCTTCTCATTTGTCTTATTCACTGCTACAACTCCAGTGCCTAAGACAGTGTCTTTTATATGATAGGGACTTACTAAGTATTTTTTGAATGAATGAGTGATTGAATCATGGTGCTTTATAGAATTAGGTAAAGTACATGGTAAATTTGTTCCACTTGTTCTCCATTTCAAATGTTGATTAGAACCATGCTATATATTTTAAAATAAATAATGTGTAAATGGCTACACTGAGTGAAGTAACTTATTTAGAAGGTAAACTACTCACGCCATCTCTCAAATGTGCTCCTTTCTTTACTGCAGCTGTGAAACTTTCCCCTATCTTCCCAAGATACTAAATTCTCTCCTCTCAGAAATCCCAGAGTAGTCATTTATATCAGATATCTTTTGTTCATCCTTTCTGTTTTGTATTTTGAATTACAATTTCATTTTTGTCCTATTTTATCTCCACTATGGATTTTTTATACTTATTTTTATTTTCTAAATTATGTGTTGCTCTGGGGAAATGTTGGCTGACAATGAGATGATGGAAATGTTCTATATCTGCACCTTCATAATGGCAGCCATAGGCACAAGTGGCTATTGAACATTTGAAATGTGGCTATTGTGACTGAGGATAAATTTTTAATGTTAATTCTAGTTTAAGTAGTTGCATGTGGCTAGTGACTATTGAAGAAGACAGTGCAGCTCTAGGGCTTACAATTTACATTTTTAAGTTACCAGTCTAATGTGCAGTGAGAACTTTACAACAGTGTTCTTCCATTTCCTCCCTCCTCTCCTTTTGTGTTTTGTCATCGGATATTCTACAGATATATAAACCTAGTGATACATTATTGCTATTCTTGAGTTAGACATTATTAAGTTAAGGGAAAATATGTCTTTATTTTCTTTAGATTTTTACCATTTCTGGTGCTGTTTCTTTGTGTAGATCCAAATTTCTATGTGGTATCATACTTCAGCTTGAAGGATTTCATTTAACTTTTTTGTGTGTGTGTGTGTGCGGTTTTGCTGGCACAGAGTATTTTTCAGCCTTTTTTTTCCCCCCTGGAAACTATTTTTGAAGATATTTTCACTGGTTATAAGTTGACACTCTCCCCACTCCCATCCCCCCCACCCAAAAAGTTGTTGCTTCATTGTCTTCTGGCTAACATTGTTCTGATAAGAAATGTGTTCTCATTCTTTGTTTGCTTGTATGTAATTTTTCCCCCAGTGACCTGTAAGATTTTCACTTTGTTTTCAGCAGCTTTGCCTACATTTTAAATTTATCCTTCTAGCAGTTCTCTGCATTTCTTGGATTTGTGTTTTATCATTCATTGATTTTAGAAAATACATTTTCTGCATCATTATCTCTCTTTTTCTGTAACTCCAGTTACATATGTGTTAAATCATTTGATAATCAGTGCTCCCACAGATTTTGAATTCCTTCTTTTTTTTCCCCAGTTTTTTTTTCTTCTTTGAGTTTTATTTTGAATAATATCTAACGACCTCTTGTCATGTTTGCTGATTAATTTTAATTTTTGTCCAGTTTTCTGATAAGCCTGTTAAAGGTCATCTGATATTTTATTTTTGTTAATTTGGTATTTTATCTGCTGAATCCTCCATCTATTCATATATGTTGTCCATACTTATCTTAGATTTTTTAATATATTATAATTATTCTGAATTTTCTGTCTGATAGTTCTAACATCTAGTTCATTTATGGGTCTGGTTCTGATGTTTGCTTTATCTCTTGAAAATGGTTTGTTATATCTTGCTTTTTTTATGTGTCTCATGATTTTTTGTTGCATGCCATACATAAGTACAGAGCTGTAAAGACTGAGGTCAGTAGTACTTATGCCCAGAAATAGGTATTTTTCCTTTTGAGGCTGTTTGTTTATGTATGGATGTGGAGTGAGTCATTCCAGTCAGTGATTAAGTTGGGTTTGTTTCGTTGTTGTTTTTGCAGTTGTTCACTGAGTCAGAGACTTAAAATTCTTGGAGTAGTGGAATGCTGTTACCTCATTCTTAGTGTGGGGCCTGGAGTGCTAAGATTGCTCAATATTCTAGTTCATCCTTACTAACCCTTTCCATGTCTTTGGATGGCTGCATCACAAGATAATCTCTATCAATGTTCTTTGTAATTTTTGATTACTTGGAGAGTGTGATGTTTATTTTGTTGTCTTTCTTGAAAGAATGTTGACTTTTGGTAGGCATTTAGTTTACTTTTAGATCTCCTTGATCCTTTTGTAGCTTGTTTTTAAGTTTTGTTATAGCTTTTGTAAGCCTCTTCTTAATTCTATGGCTAGAGTCATTAAACTCTGGCTTATGAGCTATCTGTAGCCTATTTTTGTATAGCTTTTGAGCTAAGAATGGATTTTACATTTTTAAAGGGCTGTAAAGAGAAAAATAAAAACAAAAAATATGTGATAGAGGCTGTATGTGTCTCACATAGCTTATGGTATTTATTATCCTGCTCTCTAGAGAAAATATTCTGATCCCTAGTCTAGGGCTTACTTAACCCTAACTTCTTTTTTTTCTTAATTAATTTATTTTTTAAAATTATTAATATATAATCTGTTTCAGGGGTACAGGTCTGTGATTCATCAGTCTTACACAACACACAGCACTCACCACAGCACATACCTTCCCCAGTGTCCATCACCCAGCCACCCCATCTCCCCATCCCTGACCCCTCCAGCAACCCTCAGTTTGTTTCCTGAGATTAAGACTCTCTTATGGCTTGTCTCCCTCTCTGGTTTTGTCTTGTTTCATTTTTTTCCTCTTTTCCCCTATAATTCTCTGCCTTGTTTCTTAAATTGCGCATATCAGTGAGAACATATGATAATTGTCTTTCTCTGATTGACTTATTTCGCTTAGTTTAATACTCTCTAGTTCCATCCATGTTGTTGCAAATGGCAAGATGTCAGTATTTGATGGCTGTGTAATATTCCATTGTGTGTGTGTGTTTTATTTCTTGGCTTCCTACTGAATGCACCAGGTTTTCTATGTGGCATTTCATTGTTTTTGGTTGGAACTCATAGATTTTCCCCTTTATAGACTCTCTGAGAGATACTTTTCAGTTACCTAGTATTTAATTTTTCTTTTCTTGATAATTATTCTTTGCCAGCCTCATGAAATCTTTTTTTTTTTAAAAAGATTTTATTTATTTGACAGAGAGAGACACAATGAGAGAGGGAACACGAGTAGGGGGAGTGGGAGAGGGAGAAGCAGGCTTCCCGCTGAGCAGGGAGCCCGATGTGGGGCTCGAACCCAGGACCCTGGGATCATGACCTGAGCCGAAGGCAGACGCTTAACGACTGAGCCACCCAGGCGCCCCTAGCCTCAGGAAGTCTTATGCATGCAGAGCTTAGTATCCTGTACACATTTTTGGATCCTTTTCTCTGGGCAGCTCCCTTCCCTTCAGTATACTGACTTGTAGATTCTCTCCCCCTTAAACTTCTTAAACTTTAGTCTCTAACTTATCACTTCAGGAAGACAGCTGTGCTTTGCCTGGGTTCTCCACTTTTGTTGGGGGTTCAGTAAATTTTAGGCAGAAAGCTAGAGTGAGTATAGGACTTAACCTTTGATTGTTAACCTTATCTCAGACATCACAATCTTGTCTGGCTATTGCTCAATCTGAAAACCTGAAAACAGGTTTTCTAAATATTTAAGTTTTCTAGTTTATATGTGAGGGCAAGTCTAGTACCAGTTGTTCTGTCATAGTTAAAAGTAGAACTCTGGTTAGCAAACATTAATAAAAATGCCTTTAGACTTCTAATATAGCATTAATCTAATATTTATTGAATTGCTTATTTGCTCTAAATTGAGTTTAGTTTTATAGTATTTGTAATATATGTTAGCAGGATGTATAAGAAAATGTGATTAAGATTAAAATCTGTCTGGTATCTTGAATGCTGGCTCTGTGCCTTAGACTTTGTACAACTTGCTGGGAACAGAAAGAGTAACACATGAACTGAAGACCAGGGACTCAGCCCCAGTGAGAAGTAGGCATGTATACTAATTATCGTTACATAACAAATCACCCTAAGACTAAGTGATTTAAAACAGTTATCTGTTGGTCAAGAATCTGGGCATGGCTTAGCTAGATCTTCTGGCTATGATCTTTCAAGAGCCTGAAATCAAAATGTGGACCAAGTTTCAGTCACATTCAAGGCGACTGTGCAGAATCCATTTCCAAACTTACTCACATGGTTGTTGGCAGATTCTGCTCCATTCCACATGGGCCTTTTTATATAGGAGTATCAGAGTAACAAGAGGAGAGAATAGGAGCAAGATAGAAATATCAGTCTTTTGTAAACTTATCTCAGAAGTGAAATCATATTACTTTTGCTGTATTCTATTTACAAAGCAAGTCACTAGGTCCAGCCCACACTCAGGAGGAGTAGATTACACAGGGCATGAGTACAGGACACAGGGATCATTGGCAGCCATTTTAGAAACTGCCTATAATAATATGTGGTATATAAATTAAACAAAATATTATTATAAATGGGTCTATAAAATAACCTAACAGCATTAATATATGTAGCATAATAATAATTTGCTAGTGGTATGCTAACTGCTTCCTATAGATTATTTTATCTAAGCTTTTTCTAGTATTCTGTGGGAGAGGTAGTATGTATTATATCCATTTTACAGATAAAGAAATTGAACTTTGGTAAGGTTACTTTGCTGTGATGTAGCAGAAGGAAGATTCTAGTCCAGGCTTTGCCTACTCTATTACCCATATTTTTATTTATTTATTTATTTATTTATTTTTAAAGATTTTTATTTATTTGTTTGAGAGAGAGAGAGAATGAGAGATAGAAAGCACGAGAGGGAAGAGGGTCAGAGGGAGAAGCAGACTCCCTGCTAAGCAGGAAGCCCGATGTGGGACTAGATCCCGGGACTCCAGGATCATGACCTGAGCCGAAGGCAGTCGCTTAACCAACTGAGCCACCCAGGCGCCCTCTACTACCCATATTTTTAATCTCCATATCTTGTCAGCATTAAAATACTATTACCTTTTATTGAGCACCTCTTATGTGCCATGCATTATAGTAAGTACATTATTTATTAACATCATTTGAGCCTCACAGTAACTTTATTAAAGCTCTCAGTTTTATTGATTATATACTTTAGCTTTAGCTTTCAGATTCAAGAAATTACTTTGAAAAATTACATATATTTTTTTGTTTCAGAGACATTAAGCAAATACAACCCAAAGAATCTCTGTAAATACAAAAAAAAAATCATTTATTTAATGAAACCTACTTAATGAAACCTATTTAAATGAAACCTACTACCTTAAAAAAAAGTGGTATTCACTAACTAAATAAATTTGTGGAAGGAAACCTGACACATTTCAATCCATTTAATATTCTGCTATATATATATATATATATATA
>NW_027397070.1:38709237-38813531 GCF_003265705.2 Callorhinus ursinus
GGATTAATTAACTAAATAAATAAATTTATGGAAAAAAAACAGACACCATTCAATTTATTATTTTTTTATATATATATATATATATATATATATATATATATATATATATACATATATACACATGTACATATATATTCTGCAGATGAAAGGTGGTATGTGAGGGCGCCTGGGTGGCTCAGTTGGTTAAGCAACTGCCTTCGGCTCCGGTCATGATCCTGGAGTCCCAGGATCGAGTCCCGCATTGGGCTCCGTGCTCAGCAAGGAGCCTGCTTCTCCCTCTAACCCTCCCCCCTCTCATGTACATTCTCACTCTCTCAAAATAAAAATAAATCTTTAAAAAAAAAAGAAAGGTGGTATGTGAATCTCAAACAGGAATGAATTTATAAATACTAAAAAGAAAACAACTCACTCCTAGAAGAAATCTCAACAAACACTACTATATAAATTTTAGTTAGAAATTAGCTCATTGTAGTTAATGTTGAAATATTTTTACTAATGAATTTGAAATATTTTCACTAATTCTTTCACAAACAAATTGGCTTTCATATCAAGATCTGTACATACTTTCTTCAGTCATCCCATTGTCTTTGCAATATGAATCTTTTAGATGAGGAAAATAAGACAAAGTAAAGAGAAATTATTTTCTCATGTTTGAAAGATACCATAAGAAGATGTTATGGTCTTTTAGACCAGTTTATTTTAGTTATTTGAGGGTGTCTTGTAAGGTATATGTTGACAGTAGTAAATCCTAAATCTTATGGATGACTTTATTTTTGAACCATTTTCCTTATAATAATAGTACTGTCTCACTTTCTACATTCAGATTTGTTTTCTTAAGTGGGGCATAAATGCAGTTGAAGCTGATGTGCATGAATTATGTCATATGTCATACTAGCATATGTCATGTGTGACATCCTTCACTCATTCATTCACTTATTTATTTATTTATTAAAGAATGTTATTAGTACCTACTAAGTGCCAAGCACTGCTCTAAGTACTTGGGATACATCAGTGAACAAAATGGATAAAAATCATGGAGTTTATATTTTGACAGACATGGTTCAGACAATAGGCTGATGCTATTAATTAAGAAAATGACCATGTTTTGCTCCTACAATAATTTTTAATCTATTTTTACAACTCATGTAATATGTAGTAATTTAATATTTTGGTTATTTTTGATAGTAGTTTATGAGAATTTAAAGTATTTTATGTAACAAAATTTATGTTTCTGTAGACTTTTATTTCTATTTAAGTTATTATACTTTTGCTGGCTTTGAGTATTATAATTTTTGTTGTAATTTTAATAAAATGTTACAGCACATCTTATTATTTAAATGATTCGTGTTTAGAAAGCTGTCTTTTTTTTGTCACAGTTATCTTTTTAAGTTAACTTTTGCTATGAAGGGAAAGATTAAAAAATTTAAAACCTTGGGACAACTGGGTAGCTTAGTCAGTTGACTGTCCAGCTCTTGGTTTCAGCTCAGGTCATGATCTCAGGGTCCTGAGATCAAGCCCTGCATGGGTCTGTGCTCAGCATAGAGTCTGCTTGGGATTCTCTCTCCCTCTCCCTCCTCCTCCCACCCTCCACTCCCGTGTGTGTGCATGCGCTCTCTCTCTCTCTCTCAAATAAATAAATAAAATCTTTTAAAAAAATTTAATATCTTATTGATATAGCTTGGAAGTAACTAGACTATATTATACATTGGCATATGTTATAACAGCAATTTACAGTATTGCATATGTTGTCACAAACAGTATTATTAACTCAAATGTTAATAGTTAAGCTTCTTTTGCTGACTTACTGAATTAAATTCATCCCTTAGACCATCAGAGTGGATTCATTTTTTTTTTAATTTGCTTTTTAACCAGGAAGCCCTGAATATCTGCATTTTTTTCCACATATGAAAAGTAGACATCTTATGACTGATCTTTGACCTGAAAGGTTGAATATTCCTTCATCATTCTTATGTTTTAGTGAATAGATGAGGTTACCTCAGATTAGAGGAACAGGGTTTTGGGAAAGGATTTTGAGGGAGACAGGAATGAACAGTGGAGTCACTAACAAGAATGTTCTCAATAGGCTTAAGCATAGTTATTAAAACAACAGACAAAATGCCAAGTTTTCTTTTGGATTATTGCTTTTTTAGTTGGTTTTCAAACAATTCTCAGTACAATTCTTTTCATTGTGTGTTTTAACTAGTGAAAACCAGTAACAATGAAGAAAATAATGTAGGAATAGGAAGGAAGTAGAACACTTGTTTGAAGAGATTTGCTTTTCTTTGAATACTTGGCCACTTAGAAACAGCTGAGATTTGAGGTTCAAAAGTAGGAAAATAGCAGCCCTGTGCTAATTTTTGAGGCCTTTTCTCCAACTTTTCTGTCTAGTTTTTAATAACTGCTTAGTGCCCAAGGGCCCATCACAGTCAGTCTTCAATATAGAAATTATTTCTTGTCTTTTCTCTTTTTTTACAAGGAACTCTGTGCCTGGAGATAACAACTTCTCTTATAAAGCTCTGAAATTATCAAATGGTGTTAAAGTTATATCTTTGCCTACAATTTTTTTCCTTGGGGAAAAAACTGTTTTGTTTCTAAAGGGTATTCTAAGCCTGATGATGAAGTGACAAATGAAACCCACAGCCAAGCCTGAGAAAGCATGTGCATGTGTAACTTAAGATGCACAGTGACTAAGATATAACTGATATAGACTTATATTGCAGTTATTGGTATTTTTTAATAAATTCAAGGAAGGGAAAATCTAGCCTAATCTATATGAACCTTTGCTTGTGATATTTGGAGTGGTTACCAGCTGCTTAATGGCTGCGATAACCTTTGCTTAGTTAATATGCATGTCACTTTTAGAATTTATCAGTGACAATTTGCCTGTCACCTGCAGAGTTAAGTAGAGTGTAATGGCAGCTGAGCAGTGAGATGGAGGGAGATGGAGTCGAGATCTTATAGGAATGAAAACATGTTTCTGTTTGAGATAATGGAAACATTGGGCCAAAATATGTAGTTGAATATATTTTGTTTGGTTTTGATTGCTTATTCAAAGATACAGTCTCTTGATCTCCATGTATTGTCTATTGCGCAATGATGTAAGAAGGAAAAGTGATGATGGCACTTAGAGAACTTTCAAGTTTAGAGCTAATTAATTTATCTGGTAGAGCCCTGGTATACATGAGTGATTTAATATGCAGATGTAAAAGCTTTTGCTTTTTACTTATTATTAGGCTGTTAGATTATTTGCCAGCCTGTTGACCAGTCAACACCAGTGTGTTTCCTTTAACTCCATGAATCTCAGCATATGCTATTTTGTATATCCTAAATAATTTAAATACATTTCTTACTCTTTCCACAGCATGTAGAGTCCATGAAGCACAGGACAATAAAGCTTCCTACTCATACCACCAGGAGGATCTCTTTGAAAGATTCACTACAGGACTACCAGAGACACCAATTTGTCTGAAGCATCATGTGTTGAAACAACAGAAGGCAACTACTTTTGCACTAGCTAGAAACAGAGTTATGATGTTTTCATTTCTTTGAGCCAGGGGAGTGAGTTGAAAATCTGAAAATGCGGCCATGGACTGGTTCCTGGCGTTGGATTATGCTCATTCTTTTCGCCTGGGGGACCTTGCTATTTTATATAGGTGGTCACTTGGTACGAGATAATGACCACCCTGATCACTCTAGCCGAGAACTGTCCAAGATTCTGGCAAAGCTTGAACGCTTAAAACAGCAAAATGAAGACTTGAGACGAATGGCTGAATCTCTCCGGTAGGTTCTAAAAAATTGAAGGAAGAGTGATGAAGTACTGTACTTTGTTTATAGTTGCAGGGCTTCATTCAACTATTAAAAAAATACTTAATGATTTCTTTAAACTGCTATTTTTGCAAAACTTTAAATATTTTATTGAGATACTTCTTATATCAATGATATCTCTATATATTTAACAGAGAGAATTTTTCCAGGGTGTCAAATCTTATTTTGTATATTATGTATTAATATTATATGTTAATTTCTATATTAAAATGTGAATTTTAATATAGAAAAACCATGCCATTTAATTTGCTTTTATATTTCATTTATAGTTATCTTCAGCATTTTGATAATTTTGATACATTAAAAACAAACTTTGTATGATTTAAATTAGTGCATATTAAAATTTTTCTTGTATGGACAATAACAAAGACATTTATAATAATTGAGAGGCTGAGTTAGTCTATAACTTATTAAAATGAAGAAACAAAAATTCATTGTTAAACAACTGGATCTGGAATCTAGGGAATTGTTACTGTTGCTACTTCTACTCTATTAAAAGATGTGACATGTATGTTAGAAGGCATCAACTGTTTGGAAAAATAAAATGTTATATTTTCAGGGAACAAATAATTCCTAAATTCTAATTCCTCTGCTTTATATATGAAGGTGATTATCTATTTAGTGTTTGCTGTTTCTCAAGCTAGAGTTTGAAGGTTTGAGATAAAGAGTTGTCATTACTCTAGAGGGTGGTAATTGAGCCTGAGGGAAGTAGTGTAGAGAAAAAGAGCACAAGAGTTCATTTCTTTTTGAGAAACAAGAGAGGGAGAGTGCTAGATTGTGGAAGCTGAGGAGCATTCTGTGAAGGAAGAATATAGTTGGCAGTGTCACTACTCTAAGCCTTTAGAGAAGACTTCTTTGGTTCTCCCATTCCCTCACCTCCCCGTCACCAATGCCCTTGTACTCTTTTAGAACTTACTTCTTTCTCTCAACTTTTTTCTTCACCATTATATTATTTTTGGCCCTTTTATGTTCTATGGAGGACAACACCAGGTGTTAAGTTTACACAGTGAAGGAAAAATTATTCCTGTCATTTGTAGTAGTACCATGTGGTAAAATATAAAGTAACCAGGGATTAGAAAGTGGACAGATAACTTCTTGAATTTATATATCATTTTATTTCCTTTTGGTTGGGAGCCTGGGAGTATCATGGAGAAAGTAGAGTCTCACTCGATGATTTGTCACGAGATACAAAGATTGCTAATTTAGAGGTAATAGTAGCTATCATTGATGGAGAGTTTATCATGTGCCAGGTATGTGCCAAGGGCTTTGCATGGATTATCTCATTGCATTTCATAAATTTCCTTATGAGATGCTGCTACTGTTTTCATAACCATTTTACAGATGAGGAATCAAAGGAATATTAAAGAATTTAATTTTTCTTGAGGGTATACTTTCACAAGTGGTGGAGCTTACTTTGCATCCTGGCAGTATGACTCAAAAGCCTGGGCTGTGATGAGGTGTATTGCCTCTGTGAAGAGAAACCAGAGAGAAGTCAATGATTCAGAAATCTCAACTAAAAGTCTCATGTAGGAGATCACCAAGAGCAGCTGCTGCGCTAGTTGATTTTGGAGTATGCTCTGATTATAGTAAAATCTTTTTCTACATCCTGGGATTATTGTTCCTTGGAAAAGATTCTGCTTCTTAACAATTTAGGCTCATAAATAATTGATTATTTTTCTCCTCATTTCAACTTCAATACTGATACTTCATTTGGCTTATTTCTGACTGCCAAGTGTCATGTTTTTATTGTATGAAAGAAAGCTTGCCTTTAATAATAGTTGTTTCTTCTGCAGAATAATCTTTGGGTCTCAAGTCACTTCTTTGTGTCCTTTTGTGTTGAAATTAAATTCTCAACTACTACATTCAAATATAGAGACAACTTGTAAGAGCTGAGACAGTATGTCATGCTGTAATACTGTAAATACAATCTGAAAAGAGACTGAGTCCATTTTTATATAGAGATAGATAATTTTAGGAAAATAAACAATTCTTTTCCCTCATTAGGGAAGAAAACCACCTCAGGCCCTTCCATCAACTTTATGGGTAGGGCCATTTGTGTTTCAGCCAAAAGGATTGCATTTTAGAGTCCCTGGCATAAAAGTAGAGGTGCTACTGACATTGGTGATTTTTCCCTCTCATTTTAACATTTTGTACCCAATTTGCTATGTCTTTTTCTCAGAAGAAAATGTGTTCGTAAGCTAGACTAAAAAGGAGTAATTCATATGTCTGTAAAACTAGGTCAATTCTTTGGGATGAGGCATATGGATTGGATTTGGAAAGAAGCTTGAAATTACAGTGTTTAAGAGTTAGGACAATAGTTTTAAAAGCAATTAACCAATCCGCCAGCTAGAATTTGCTAATTTTGTTGATTGTACTACACATTTAGAAAAATAATCATTATTCTGGGGGATGCAAATGTTTAAGTACAGTATTTGGGAGGTTGTTCTGTGTGTGTGTGTGTGTCTGTCTGTGTCTGTTTATTTCTGACTTATTGATGAATAATTTCTATACAGTAAAATTCACTTTTTTCAGCATGTAGGTCTATGAATTTTGGCAAATGCTTACAGTTGTGTAACTATCACCACAGTCAAATTATAGAAGAATTCTGCCTCCCACCAGAATTCTGTTGTGCCCTTTTGTAGTCAGATTCTAGCCTTACCTTCTGTCCCTCGTACTGATTTGTTTTCTGTCCTACATTTTATTCTAAATTCTACATTCTTTATTCTGTTTTCTGTCCTACATTTTATTCTAAATTCTACATACTTTATTCTAAAATGTCATATAAATAGAATAATGTAGTATATAGCCTTTTGAGTCCAGCTTTTTCCATTTATAATGTTCTTGAGATTCATTAATGCTATTGTGTGGATTGGTAGTTTTTTCTTTTTTTTTTTCTTCTTCTATTATTTTATTTCCTTTTTAATACTGAGTAGTAGTCCATAGTATGGCCATATCACAGTGTTGTCTTTTTTTTTTTTTTTTTTTTTAACGCATTGACCAGTGAAGGATGTTAGGGTTGTTTCTGTTTTTTGGCAGTTATGAACAAAGCTGTTACAGCATTTGCTCTGTAGGTTTTTATATGAACATAAGTTTTTATTTCTCTTGGGTAAATATCTAGGAGTGGGAATGCTGAGTCATTTTAGTGTATGTTTAATTTTTTTAAGAAGTTGCCCAAAGGTTTTCCAGTGTTCCTATATCATTTTGCATTCCCACCAGCAAAGCTTGAGAGTTCCAGTTGCTCTCACTTTTGCTAGTATTTGCTATTGTAAGTTATTTTTATTTTAGCTGTTTTAACAGATATGTAGTATTATCTCACTGTAGTTTCAAATTGCATTTCCATAATGAATAATGATGTTGAACATTTTTTTTTCATGTGCTTATTTGCCACTCTTTAGTGAGGCGTCTGTTCACATTTGTTACCTATTTTATTATTTTTTATTCATTTGAGAGAGAGAGCATGAGCATGAGCGGGGGGAGGGGCAGAGGGAGAAAGAGAAACCAGCTCCCTGCAGAGCAGAATGCAGAGCTCGATTCCAGGACCCCAAAATCACGATCTGAGCTGAAGGCAGACACTTAACCAACTGAGCCACCCAGGTGCCCCTGTTACCTATTTTAAAAAATTGAGTTTTCTTGGGGGGGCGGAGCAAGATGGCGGAGGAGTAGGAGACCTAGATTTCGTCTGGTCTCAGGAATTCAGCTGAATAGGGATCAAACCATTCTGAACACCTACGAACTCAACAGGAGACCGAAGAAGAGAGTAGCAACAACTCTCTGAACAGAAAAGTGACCACTTTCTGGAAGGTAGGACGTGCGGAGAAGTGAATCCGAGGCGATATTTGGGAGGATAGACGGCGGGGGAGGGGCCTCCGCCGGCCGCTTCTGGCAAGTGCTAGAGCCGCGGAGCACAAAATCGGACCTTTTAGAAGTTGGCTCCGTGGAGGGACGTCGCTGCAGTGGCTAAGCGGGGGGTGGAATCCTCCCGGGACAGTGTGGTCTCAGGACCCTCGGGGTCACAGAGAGACCGGGGGTGCCTGAGTGCGCCAGAGCTCCCAGGTATCGGAGCGGGGAAGCCGGCTGCAGAGACGGAGCAGAGTCGCGGGCTCTCAGCTCGGGGTTGCCATAGACTGTGACCCGCGGCCCAGTTGGGGCACGGCTCCTCCAGCAGGGACCCAGCAGGCGGCAGATCCGGGGAGACTCCCCTTCCTTCCCGGGGAGGAGCGGTGCGGGAACGCACTGCAGGGATCTGCTGGGTTTGGAGACTCTGCGCGGGGTCCGGTACCAGAGATAGCAACGCTCGGTCACAGGCCGGGTGAGCACGGGGCGTGGCCGGAGACCGGGGACACGGAAGTGACTGCTTTTCTCTGGGGGCACACTGAGGAGCGGGGCCCCGAGTTCTCGGCTCCTCCGGGTAGAGATTGGGAGGCCACCATTTCTGCCCTGGTCCTCCAAGGCTGTACGGAGAGCTTGCAGGGAACAAAAGCTCCTGAGAGCAAACCGGAGCAGCTTCCTTAGCCCGGACCGACAAGGGCGGGGCAATTTCGCCTCCGGCAAAGACATTTGGAAACCACAGCAACAGGCCCCTCCCCCAGAAGATCAGCACAAACAGCCAGCAAGCCAAGACCAAGTTGATCGATCAAGGAGAACGGGAGAACTCCAGCGCTAGGGGAATACTGCACATAGATTCATGGCTTTTTTTTTTTTTTTTTAACCATGATTCATTATTTCATCAAAGTTAATTTTTGTTGACTGTTTTTTTTAATTTTTCTTTTTCCCTTTTTTTAACCAACATCTTATCAATCCCTTTTTAAAAAAAAAAAACATTTTTCATTTTTCATTTTTAGAGTCATATTTTATCCCTTCATAGTAGTTACCCTTATTTTTGGCATATATATATAAGTTGTTCTCTCTTTAAAATTTTCAGGTACAGTTTCTTCTAACAGATCAAAATATACCCTAAATCACTAGTGTATGGCTTTGTTCTAGTCTCCTGCCTGATCACATTCTCTCCCTTTTTCCTTTTTTTTTCTTTTCTTAAATCTTCTTTCTTTCAAACAACTTATCTTACCAAGTCCTTTTATAAAACCTTTTATAATTTTCATCTTTACAGTCATCTTCCATCCCTTCATTGTATCAACCCTTATTTTGTACATATATGTCTTTCTTCCTTTAAAATTTTAGGAGGCACTTTTTTCTAACAGACCAAAATACGCCCAAAATCTAGTGTGTGGCACTGATCTATGCACTAGCCTGATCATATTTGATCATATTCTGCTATTTTTGTATTGTTTTGTTTTTGTTTTTATCTTTTTTTTTCTTTTTTCTCTTTCTTTTTTCTTTCTTTCCCTTTCTTTTCCCCTGGTTTCAGGTCTTTTCTGATTTGTATACAGTATATTTGCTGGGGACGTTGTAAACCTGTTAGCATTTAGTTCTCTCATTCATCTATTCTCCTCTGGACAAAATGACAAGACGAAAGAAATCACCTCAGCAAAAAGAACAAGAGGTACTACCATCAGCCAGGGACCTACTCAATACAGACATTAGTATGATGTCGGACCTAGAGTTCAGAATCATGACTTTAAAGATACTAGCTGGGCTTGAAAAAAGCGTGGAAGTTATTAGAGAAACCCTTTCTGGAGAAATAAAAGAACTAAAATCTAACCAAATCGAAATCAAAAAGGCTATTGATGAGGTACAATAAAAAATGGGGGCACTAACTGCTAGGATAAATGAGGCAGAAGAGAGAATCAGCGATATAGAAGACCAAATGATGGAAAATAAAGAGGCTGAGAAAAAGAGAGAGAAACAACTACAGGATCACGAGGGCAGAATTCGAGAGATAAGTGATACGATAAGACGAAACAACATTAGAATAATTGGGATCCCAGAAGAAGAAGAAGAGAGAGAGAGGGGGGCAGAAGGTATATTGGAGCAAATTATAGCAGAAAACTTCCCTAATGTGAGGAAGGAAACAGGCATTAAAATCCAGGAGGCACAGAGAACCCCTCTCAAAATCAATAAAAATAGGTCAACACCCCGACATCTAATAGTAAAACTTACGAGTCTCAGGGACAAAGAGAAAATCCTGAAAGCAGCTCGGGAGAAGAGATATGTAACCTACAATGGTAGAAACATTAGATTGGCAACAGACCTATCCACAGAGACCTGGCAGGCCAGAAAGGACTGGCAAGATATCTTCAGAGCACTAAACGAGAAAAATATGCAGCCAAGAATACTATATCCAGCTAGGCTATCATTGAAAATAGAAGGAGAGATAAAAAGCTTCCAGAACAAACAAAAACTAAAGGAATTTGCAAACACGAAACCAGCCCTCCAAGAAATATTGAGAGGGGTCCTCTAAGCAAAGAGAGAACCTAAAAGCAGCAAAGAGCAGAAACGAACACAGACAACAGACAGTTAACAGTCACCTTACAGGTAATACAATGGCACTAAATTCATACCTTTCAATAGTTACCCTGAATGTAAATGGGCTCAATGCCCCAATCAAAAGACACAGGCTATCAGATTGGATTAAAAAACAAGACCCATCAATATGCTGTCTGCAAGAGACTCATTTTAGACGCAAAGACACCCCCAGATTGAAAGTGAGGGGGTGGAAAACCATTTACCATGCTAATGGACACCAAAAGAAAGCTGGGGTGGCAATCCTTATATCAGACAAACTAGATTTTAAAACAAAGACTGTAATAAGAGATGAGGAAGGACACTATATCCTACTTAAAGGGTCTATCCAACAAGAAGATCTAACAATTGTAAATATCTATGCCCCGAACATGGGAGCAGCCAATTATATAAGGCAATTAATAACAAAAGCAAAGAAACACATTGACAACAATACAATAATAGTGGGGGACTTTAACACCCCCCTGACTGAAATGGACAGATCATCTAAGCAAAAGATCAACAAGGAAATAAAGACTTTAAATGACACACTGGACCAAATGGACTTCACAGACATATTCAGAACATTCCATCCCAAAGCAACGGAATACACATTCTTCTCTAGTGCCCATGGAACATTCTCCAGAATTGATCACATCCTAGGTCACAAATCAGGTCTCAATCGGTACCAAAAGATTGGGATCATTCCCTGCATATTTTCAGACCACAATGCTTTGAAACTAGAACTCAACCACAAGAGGAAAGTCGGAAAGAACTCAAATACATGGAGGCTAAAGAGCATCCTACTAAAGAATGAATGGGTCAACCAAGAAATTAAAGAAGAATTAAAAAAATTCATGGAAACCAATGAAAATGAAAACACAACTGTTCAAAATCTTTGGGATACAGCAAAGGCAGTCCTGAGAGGAAAGTATATAGCAATACAAGCCTTTCTCAAGAAACAAGAAAGGTCTCAAATACACAACCTAACCCTACACCTAAAGGAGCTGGAGAAAGAACAGCAAATAAAGCCTAAACCCAGCAGGAGAAGAGAAATCATAAAGATCAGAGCAGAAATCAATGAACTAGAAACCAAAAGAACAGTAGAACAGATCAACGAAACTAGGAGCTGGTTCTTTGAAAGAATTAACAAGATTGATAAACCCCTGGCCAGACTTATCAAAAAGAAAAGAGAAATGACCCAAATCAACAAAATCATGAATGAAAGAGGAGAGATCACAACCAACACCAAAGAAATACAAACAATTATAAGAACATATTATGAGCAACTCTATGCCAGCAAATTAGAGAACCTGGAAGAAATGGGTGCATTCCTAGAGATGTATCAACTACCAAAATTGAACCAGGAAGAAATAGAAAACCTGAACAGACCTATAACCACTAAGGAAATTGAAACAGTCATCAAAAATCTCCCAAGAAACAAAAGCCCAGGGCCAGACGGCTTCCCGGGGGAATTCTATCAGACATTTCAAGAAGAATTAATACCTATTCTCCTGAAACTGTTCCAAAAAATAGAAATGGAAGGGAAACTTCCAAAGTCATTTTATGAGGCCAGCATTACCTTGATCCCAAAACCAGACAAAGACCCCATCAAAAAAGAGAATTACAGACCAATATCCTTGATGAACATGGATGCAAAAATTCTCACCAAAATACTAGCCAATAGGATCCAACAGTACATTAAAAGGATTATTCACCATGACCAAGTGGGATTTATTCCTGGGCTGCAAGGCTGGTTCAACATCCGCAAATCAATCAACGTGATACAATACATTAACAAAAGAAAGAACAAGAATCATATGATCCTCTCAATAGATGCAGAAAAAGCATTTGACAAAGTACAACATCCTTTCTTGATCAAAACTCTTCAGAGTATAGGGATAGAGGGTACATACCTCAATATCATAAAAGCCATCTATGAAAAACCTACAGCGAGTATCATTCTCAATGGGGAAAGGCTGAGAGCCTTTCCCCTAAGGTCAGGAACGCGGCAGGGATGTCCACTCTCACCACTGCTATTCACCATAGTATTAGAAGTCCTAGCCACAGCAATCAGACAACAAAAAGAAATCAAAGGCATCCAAATCGGCAAAGAGGAAGTCAAACTCTCACTCTTTGCAGATGATATGATACTGTATGTGGAAAACCCAAAAGACTCCACCCCAAAACTGCTAGAACTCATACAGGAATTCAGTCAAGTAGCAGGATATAAAATCAATGCCCAGAAATCAGTGGCATTCCTATACACCAACAACAAGACAGAAGAGAGACAAATCAAGGAGTCTATCCCATTTACAATTGCACCCAAAACCATAAGATACCTAGGAATAAATCTAACCAAAGAGGCAAAGGATCTGTACTCAGAAAACTATAAAATACTCATGAAAGAAATTGAAGAAGACACAAAGAAATGGAAAAACGTTCCATGCTCATGGATTGGGAGAATCAACATTGTGAAGATGTCAATGCTACCTAGAGCAATCTACACATTCAATGCAATCCCCATCAAAATACCATCCACTTTTTTCAAAGAAATGGAACAAATAATCCTAAAATTTGTATGGAACCAGAAGAGACCCCGAATAGCCAGAGGAATACTGAAAAAGAAAAGCAAAGCTGGCAGCATCACAATTCCGGACTTCCAGCTCTATTACAAAGCTGTCATCATCAAGACAGTTTGGTACTGGCACAAAAACAGACACAAAGATCAATGGAACAGAACAGAGAGCCCAGAAATGGACCCTCAACTCTATGGTCAACTTATTTTTGACAAAGCAGGAAAGAATGTCCAATGGCAAAAAGACAGTCTCTTCAACAAATGGTGTTGGGAAAATTGGACAGCCACATGCAGAAGAATGAAACTGGACCATTTCCTTACACCACACACAAAAATAGACTCCAAATGGTTGAAAGACCTAAACGTGAGACAGGAGTCCATCAAAATCCTAAAGGAGAACACAGGTAGCAACCTTTTCGACCTGAGCCGCAGCAACTTCTTCCTAGAAATATCGCCAAAGGCACGGGAAGCCCGGGCAAAAATGAACTATTGGGATTTCATTAAGATAGAAAGCTTTTGCACAGCAAAAGAAACAGTCCACAAAACCAAAAGACAACCGACAGAATGGGAGAAAATATTTGCAAACGACATATCAGATAAAGGGCTAGTATCCAAAATCTGTAAAGAACTTATCAAACTCAACACCCAAAGAACAAATAATCCAATCAAGAAATGGGCAGAAGACATGAACAGACATTTCTCCAAAGAAGACATCCAAATTGCCAACAGGCACATGAAAAAGTGCTCAACATCACTCGGCATCAGGGAAATCCAAATCAAAACCTCAATGAGATACCACCTCACACCCGTCAGAATGGCTAAAATTAACAAGTCAGGGAACGACAGATGTTGGCGGGGATGTGGAGAAAGGGGAACCCTCCTACACTGTTGGTGGGAATGCAAGCTGGTGCAACCCCTCTGGAAAACAGTATGGAGGTTCCTCAAACAGTTGAAATTAGAGCTACCGTTCGATCCAGCAATTGCACTACTGGGTATTTACCACAAAGATACAAATGTAGGGACCCGAAGGGGTACATGTACCCCAATGTTTATAGCAGCAATGTCCACAATAGCCAAACTGTGGAAAGAGCCAAGATGCCCATCGACAGATGAATGGATAAAGAAGAAGTGGTATATATACACAATGGAATATTATGCAGCCATCAAAAGGAATGAGATCTTGCCATTTGCAACGACGTGGATGGAACTGGAGGGTGTTATGCTGAGTGAAATAAGTCAATCAGAGAAAGACATGTATCACATGACCTCACTGATATGAGGAATTCTTAATCTCAGGAAACAAACTGAGTGTTACTGGAGTGGTTGGGAGTGGGAGGGATGGGGTGGCTGGGTGATAGACATTGGGGAGGGTATGTGCTACGGTGAGCGCTGTGAATTGTGCAAGACTGTTGAATCACAGATCTGTACTTCTGAAACAAATAACGCAACATATTTTAAGAAAAAAGGAAAAGAAGAAGATAACAGGAGAGGAAGAAAAGGGGAATATGTCAGAGGGGGAGACGAACCATGAGAGATGATGGACTCTGAAAAACAAACTGAGGGTTCTAGAGGGTAGGGGGGTGGGGGGATGGGTTAGCCTGGTGATGGGTATTGAGGAGGGCACGTTTTGCATGGTGCACTGGGTGTTATGAACAAACAATGAATCATGGAACACTGCATCAAAAACTAATGATGTAATATATGGTGATTAACATAACAATAAAAAAAATTTTAAAAAAAATTGAGTTTTCTTATTAAAATTTGTTTTATTATTGCATTCTTTTTAAAAATTGGGTTTAGATATAAAATTTTAAATATATATGCATATATGATAAAGTAAAAACTCCGTGGCTTAAAACAAAATTTTATTTTTTCTGGATTATTTAATTTGCATTGTCCTCAATGGGGTTGTTTTTCTAGTTTGGGGTCACTCTTGCGACTGCTGCATTGTGGTAAGACAGTCCAGATGACCTCACTTGCATATTTGATGATTAGCTGGGACCATGATTTGGTTCCCTTCCAGTGGCCCAGGTTTCTTATGTAGTAGTGTTCCAAGAGGGCAAGAGCAGAAACTGCAAGTCCTCTTGAGGCCAAGTATCAAAAATCACACAGTGCCTCTTCTGCCACATTTTGTTAGTATATGCAAGTGAAGGGGACACTCCATATTCAGGGAATAGAGGGAAGAACTGCATAGAATTTGTAGCCATATTTAACCTACCATTCTCAAGTCCAGAAGTAATCAGTTAGGTTAAATCATTGTGGTCCTGACAGCTGGAGTTTAGTTTAGACTCTGTTGATAGGTAATAGGGAGCTATGGTTGGGCTTATAGCAGAGGAATGACACATTGAAAATGGTTGTGTAAGATTTAGATTTTCAGGTGGATTTGGGGTGTGTGCCTCAGTGGAATGAAATTAACTAGGAAATATAGTATTAATCTAGACATGAGGTGATGCTGACTTAGATTAAATTAATGGTTGAATTTGTTGGCTCGGGAACCAGGGTACATCTGCTTATTTTCCCTTGTTTTCTGTATGCTCTTATTTGGTATTCCCCAGACATCCCTTTCTTACTTGTTAATTGCCAGCACATTAGGTGAACATGTGGTAGGCTCTTTTTTAAAAACTTAGAGATAATCATTTTCTCAGGCTGCCACCCTTCAGGAGTGCCTTTCCATGCTTCATGTTTGTTTTATCTCAACCTTAAATAATGTGAAGTTACTGTCAGTTCACAGAGTCTTTGCTTCTTGGAATTTGAATCTGCCACTTGCCTCTCAGTCAGGGCTGACATTTAGCAGAAAATACCTAGAAAATTATTGAAACTTGTTCAGAAATCCCTTGAGCAGTGAACCTTAAGTGGTGGGCCATATGTCAGAACTGGATAGAACTAAAGAGTACTTAATTGGCAGTGTTCCTTTTAACTTAAATCCTTTTTGTTCTAGGTTCATTTATTTTTGAGAGTACGACTTTAAAAAATTCAAACGTGACTTTGTGACCAATTAATAAAGTTGTTTGTGTGGTCCAGGAAAACCAAAGAAATTTCTTCCGGAATTTAGACGCTAGCTGTAAACTGTAAATTTACAAACCACAAAGAATATATAATTAATTTATGGCTTATCTGTTTTTCTGAGCTATGTAGTAATTTTCCCAGATGGATTAGAGCCAAAGCATGACTCTTCTGGTGGAAAAATTTGAGGCAACAGAAGCATGGAACGCTGACATGGGTAGAAAGGAAACTGATGTAATGTTTCACAGGTCATATTTTACTTCTTCTATTTGAGAAGCTGGTATTAGAAAGCAGGGGTGGGGGGGCAGGATGCCTTTGTTCCTATTGGTTGATTGGAAAATTTGCTCTAGGCTCTCTTCTCTGTAACTGCTCATCTCTCATGTAGAGAGTGTACTTATATTCCTAGAGCAAGTGAATGGATTGGAATGTATAGAGCACCTGCCATCTACCTATAACCTTCCCTTATATATGTGGCTTTTATTTTTGCAACCCTGCATCCGTTATTCCTTATGCTATTAAGAGTATCTAATTTTTCCTTAGGGACAGTACTGCTTCCCTATGTGAGTATCTTTTTTTTTAAATTTTATTTATTATGTTATATGTTAGTCGCCATACAATACATCACTAGTTTTTGATGCAGTGATCCACGATTCATTGTTTTCGTATCTTAATGAGATTTGTAGTCAAGATTCCTAGCCTTCCCAGTCTGACAAACAGATGCTATCTCCCTGAAATTTTTACTAACTTTTTTATATATTGCTGGATTAAATTTGTCAGTGTCTTATTTTGGATTTTTTTTTTCTGTGTTAACAAGACTTTACCTGTAATTTTTCCTTCTTATGATGTCTTTTGAGTTTTGGAGCAAGGTTATACAGGCCAATTCTGTTCTCTAGAAGGGTTTGTATAAAATCGGTACTCATTCTATCTCAAATCTTTGTTAGAATTCTTACCAGTGAAGCCATTTGGGTCTAGAGTCTTTTGGGGAAGGTGCAGGGTTTGAGTTGGGGAGTGAAAGGGGACATTGTGGGAAGGTTTTAAATTCTGGATTTGATCTTTTTAATAGAAATTGGCCATTCAGATTTTCTCTTTTTTTCTTATATCAGTTTTATAATGGTTTTTCAATGAATGTTTCCATTTTATCAACATTGTCAAATGTATAAACATAAAGTTGTTCATAATGCCTTTCTAATTTTCTTCTCCATACCTGTAATACCTGTAGTAATGTCCCCTTTTTCATTCCTGATACTAATTGTGTTTTCTTCTTTCATCTTTTTTTTAAAAATTTTTTATTGTTACGTTAATCACCATACATTACATCATTAGTTTTTGATGTAGTGTTCCATGATTCATTGTTTGTGCATAACACCCAGTGCTCCACACAGAATGTGCCCTCTTTAATGCCCATCACCAGGCTAACCCATCCCCCCACCCCCTCCCCTCTAGAACCCTCAGTTTGTTTTTCAGAGTCCATCGTCTCTCATGGTTCGTCTCCCCGTCCAATTTACTCCCCTTCATTCTTCCCCTCCTGCTATCTTCTCCTCCTTTTTTTTTCTTAACATATATTGCATTATTTGTTTCAGAGGTACAGATCTGTGATTCAACAGTCTTGCACAATTCACAGCACTCGCCATAGCACATACCCTCCCCAATGCCTGTCACCCAGCCACCACATCCCTCCCACCCCCCACCACTCCAGCAACCCTCAGTTTGTTTCCTGAGATTAAGAATTCCTCATATCAGTGAGGTCATATGATACCTGTCTTTCTCTGATTGACTTATTTCAGTCAGCATAACACCCTCCAGTTCCATCCACGTCGTTGCAAAGGGCAAGATCTCATTCCTTTTGATGGCTGCATAATATTCCATTGTGTGTATATATACCACATCTTCTTTATCCATTCATCTGTCGATGGACATCTTGGCTCTTTCCACAGTTTGGCTATTGTGGACATTGCTGCTATAAACATTGGGGTACATATACCCCTTCGGGTCCCTACATTTGTATCTTTGGGGTAAATACCCAGTAGTGCAATTGCTGAATTGTATTCTCCTTTTATCTTGATAAGAGTTTTATCAATTTTATTTACCTTCTCAAAGAACTAGTCTGTTTTTTTTTTGTTTTATTTGTTTTCTCTCTAATCATATGTCTGTTTCTATTTTATTGATTTCTATTCTTAGTTTAATAATTTCTTATAGTCTCTTTTTCGTGAGTGGTTTTTTTTTTGTTTTTGGGTTTTTTTGCTGTGGTTTTTAAAGCTTTTTCAGAAAAAAATTTGTATCATTGATTTTAAACCTTGCTTCTTTTCTACTATATGCTTGGTGAACTTCAAATTTCTCTCTAAGCACAGTTTTAAGTTGCATCCCATAAGTTTTGACAATATCCTGTTTTAATTTAATTAAAATAATTAAAAATTTAAAAATATTTTCAAATTTCTGTTGTTATTTTTTTCTTTGACCCACAGGTTATTTAGGAGTGTGTTGCTTAATTTCTAAGTGGGCCACTTTCTTCCTTCTCTCCAACTGGGAGAGATTGAATATGGCAAGAGTAAGGTGACAAAGCTTACTTTACATTACTGTACTCAGGGACTATTTTGAATTTGCCTTTATTTTATGTACTGTTGTGTTTTTTCCTGTAATTATATGTATACATATGTAATATTTCAAACATGGGCATTCACTTTGTAAGTGTAAATGTACAAAGTTCCCATTGTGGATGGTTTATCCTTTTGTTCATGTAATGACAAGTTATCACTGTTGATTTGGAAGCAGGTATTTTTGATCAATACTTTTTAATTGAATTTTCAAAATATAGATAAAACTATAATCAGAATTAGTCAACAGTTGAACACAAACAAGTAAGTATAGCTTTCATGTGAATAATCACAGACTATTCAAGTGTGAATTAAATTTGGCTATCATTTTACCAGGGATCCTTATAATAGCCCACTTGCTGAAGATGGTTGGATCTCGGGTTTTTTGTGTGTTCTTGGCTTTAATGTGTGTTTGGCTTTAAATGGCAAACTATGGCTGATGGGACAAATCCAGCCCTCCCTTATTTCTTTGGTTTTTGGTGTTTTGTGTGTGTGTTTTTTTAATGGCTCCCAAAAAAAGAATGGTTTTACATTTTTAAATGGTTGGAGAAGAAATAAATTCCAAAAAGAACATGGAACAGAGGCTGTATGGAGCCACAAAGCCTGAACAGTTTCCTATCTGGCCCTTTATACAAAGTTTGCTGACTGAAAGTTTGTATGAATCAGAATGTACTCATTTTTAGCTCGTTTCTTTCTCTTAATCTCTAAATTGTTATGCATATTGCATGTGAGTATTGACATGCTCTGAAAGTCAGAGTCCAATTATTATTCTTATGTTTTTGCTTATTTTAGTATAAATATGTACTTTTGATTTCTTCTTGCTTTATGCTTTTACAACTATTCCATGTTTTCATGGGTCTGCCTCCTTGAAACAGCTTATATTTAGAGCTGAAATGGGACTTAGGGGTGAGAGATTGGGTATGTTTAGAAAGGAACAGTCTGGTGAAATGAAAGGAGTGTGAGTTTTTCAGATTTAAATTTGGATCTCAGGTATACTACTTACTAAATGATCTTGAAAAAGATTTACAGTCTTTCTGATCTTCAGGTTTTTCACTTGTAAAATGGCTATAGTAATCTCTATTTTGCAATATTGTTAAGTTTTAACAAAAGATTTAAAAGCTTATTGAGAAAACATCCTTTGTATTAGTAGTTCATCAATGAACAGCAATTTTAGCTAATGGTAGTTGATAATCTAGTTTTAGCTAATAGTAGGTAGTTAGTAACCTAAAAAGCACATGGCCTTAAATACTCTTCATAGAATTCAGAATACTTGTTTCCTTTGTTTCTAATAGAATGTCAGATGTTTAGCACAGTTGGATTAGAACTCAAAAACCTGTGTATTCTTTAGAGTACCTCTTTACCTTGAGAAAATTACTTAAGTTCTGTGGGCCTAGAACCAAAACTGAAGAAAGTCGATTGGGATAGGTGATCACATTTGATAGGTCTGTATGTTTTTGTAAAAAATAGTTAAATAATACACTAGAATTGGCTTTACTCCTTATAATTTGGTTCTCATGATTAAATTATATGGTTTTTTTTTTAGCTGATTGATGCTTTTAGGTATAGGAATTATAATTCCCCATCCTAAGCTTTATTTAAAGTATAAGAATTTTAATTATTAATTATCACTACCCAGAAAGGTCTCTAGGGAAGAATGGATCATTCTTTGACAAAGGTGTCACACAATAAAAATACTAAAATCTTAAATAACTCATTTGAAAAAATTTAAACTTTGTGTTTTAATTATTTTCCATGTATAAATGCCATAGAGACAAAGTGAATTTGCATTAAATATTTTAAAATGTATGAATATTTGCGTTTAGGAGCTGGATTAAACATTTTTTACGTAATATCCTTTATTCTTTTATCCTGGTAGTATGGAGCTGATAATAGCTCTAGGCACTTCTTGATAATTGAAGGTAATAATAACAGGAAGTATGGCTGTAGTCATCAATTTCAGTGTTACCTAATTTATCGATGGTACATAATCTAATAGTTGTTTAGAAAACAACTTTTCTGACTATTTCTCATATTTCTTTTAGGCAGACTTATTTTACTATGAAGATGTTTGTTTTGTTTTTGCAGTTCTCACATTGACAGTTTATAATTCATTCAGTTAAAATGATGAAAGAAAATGGTTATTTAGTTTCAGAGATCAGTATTCTAGACAAAGCTGTCTGAAGGGGAATAAATATAAAAAGATTTCAAAATATTATAGTGGGTCTGTGAATTACAATGGCTAGAAGGAAGTATAGAATAAACTAGCACACTGTGCTTTTCTTGTTGTTGTTGCTGGTTCAAATAAAATAAGTTTGATTTTAATTCAGTCCTTTTGTTCTTTTAAACTGTATGCAAAAGGTGTTGTTTGGCAGAGATGTTTCACATCAGAAATGCGTAAGAGATTCTAGTAAGGTTTGGAGAGAAACTAAGGTTCCCCTAATAAATGCAGATGCTAAATTTGCAAATAAATAAAGACAAAAGGGACATTCAGAAGTATAGTTTAATATTAATTCTAATTTGTATTCAGTAGCACATCAAAAATATCTCTTACCACATGATACGTACAGAAACTAGTCAGTGGCAGAAACAGAAATAGAATCTTCCAAGGAATTATAAAGTTGTATCTAATTTTCAGTACACTGCCAACACTGTCATTTTTTATACCTTTTCGAGTTCCTCTTCCCTTAAGTATTTATTCAGGACAGTATGTTTTACTAACCTACCAATAAGGACCAAAATATCCTATAATTACTTCTGCAATTGTTACATGTGATCATAGGTTCCAATATACCAATATTAGAAATGGCCATTTGAATCATTACATCTTTAAATTACACAGATACACCTGTATAAGCATATAGGGGCTATGTTTAATATTTGTTGAATTTAACTATAGTAACAGCTTATAATCTGTATAAATAAATACAAATGGCACATTTGACACAGAAGTTTGCCATGATCAGTACTTGTAGCATTTTATGTGGGTCATAGATCTATAGGAAGAAACCATATGCTATAAGATTAGATTAAGTTATTTGGTCAATCATACATAAGCTTATTAGAAGTGGTGTGGCCACGTGGAGTAGGAATATATGTAATATGTCCAAATGTAGTTTCCATTGGCCATTTAAAGTACCATAAACTGCCTGTGCAAATGTCCACACAAGGTATTGTCTTGCCAACTCTAAAGTCGTTTGTGGTTATACTGTAATCTTTTTATACCTGGAATTAATGTCAGCTTTTTGGAAGAATGTACGCAGTCTATGCATTTCCATTTATGGGACTCTGTACCAGCTTTGGGGTCTTTAAGTTCTTGAGCCAGACCCAACACCAGTAAAGCCCTATTCTGATCCTTAAGAAGTAAGCAAAATTAATTTCAAGATATCTCAATAATAAATATGCCTCTGGCTTCCCAGCATTTTGGAGAGTGTATCTCTCCACAATACTATTAGTATTATAGCCTCTAACACACACACACACACACACACACACACACACACACACACACAGATTGGTTGCAAACTAACCTACACCAGTTGATCATTATTATTTGACTACTTTTGATAGCTCTTGGTAGCTATATTGGTAGCTTCCCCAAACTAGAGGTCATTGAGGAAGACAGGCCTCCTCCCTCATAATTTTGCTAACATTTTAATATGTTACAGTGAGGCAAGGCTTGGATTGAATTCTGCCACATATAGAAACATAATAAGCAGGTGCAAAAACAGTCACACAATCTATTCTGTAACTCTGAAGTCCACACACTCTATCCTTTTAGGTGTTCTTGCAATACCTTCTGTAAAAGGTTCTCTTAAGGCAGTTGTGGCATTATTCTGACTACTGGATTTGGTCAATCTCTGTTCAGGTATCTGAGAATATTTGAATCAATCCCTGGACATTATGGTTTTGGAACCTAAGCCTAATGCCCCATCCCAAAGATTATAGACTACTGGGTTTACTAGATTCTTACATGTTCATAAAGTACTTCTGTAACATTTCTAGATATTTCACATTTTCATGTATAGTGAATTAATTATAACAATGAAATAATATTCCTAGAATCTTCTTAGCTAATAAACTGCCTTTTATTGGAAATAAAGCTGGCTGAAGAGCTTAATATTAATGTTTCCTTTGGGATATTGTATTTTCCCCCCAGATTTATTGAGATATAATTGACACATAACATTATGTAAGTTTAAGTTGTGAAGTGTGATGATTCGGTATATGTATATATTATGAAATGTTTACCACAGTAAGGTTAGTTACTTAATTACGTGTGTGTGGTAAGAACTTTTAAGATCTACAGTATTATTAACCATAGTCACCATGCTGTACATTAGATTCCCCACAACTTATAACTAGAAGTTTGTGTCCTTTGATCACTTTCACCCATTTTTCCCATCCCTCCATCTCTCCACCCCCTGGCTACAGCCAATCTACTCTTTGTTACTTGGAGTTTGACTTTTTTAGATTCTAAGTATAAGTAAGATTACACAGTATTTGTGATACTCTAATTTATTTTGCTTACCATAATGTTCTCAGGGTTCATCCATGTTGTTCCAAGTGTCAGGATTTCCATCTTTCTCATGGCTGAATAATATTCAATTGTATATGTATATACATATTCTTTATCCATTCATCCATGGACAGACACTTGAGTTGTTTCCATCTCTGACTTTTATGAATAATGCTGCAATGAACGTGGGAGTGCAGATACCTCTTTGAAATACTGATTTTATTTTCTTTGGATATATATTCAAAAGTGAAATTGCTAAATCATACGATAGTTCTATTTTTAATTTTTTTGGCAACCTCCATACTGTTTTCTGTAGTGGCTGTACTAATTAACATTCCCTCCAACAATGCATAAAGGTTCCCTACTCTCCACAGCCTTGCCAACACTTCTTATATCTTGTCTTTCTGGTAATAGCCATTCTAACAAATGTGAGGTGATATTTTATTGTGATTTTGATATGCATTTCCATGATAGTGATGTCAGGCACCTTTTATGTGCCTGTTGGCAATTTGTATGTATTCTTTCAAAAAATGTCTATTTAGTTCTGTCCCCCATTTTTAAACCAGCTCTCCTTTCTGTGCAGAGCTTTTTTTGCTTTTTTTTTTTAGTTTGATGTAGTCCCACTTACTAATTTTCCTTTTGTTGCTTGTGCTTTTGGCAAAAGTCATTGCCAAAACTGACATAAATGGGCTTTTCCCCTGTATTTTCTCCCAGGAGTTTTATGGTTTCAGTTCTTAAGTCCTTAGTCCATTTTGTGTTAATTTTGTTAGTGATGTAAGATAAGGGTCCAATTTCATTCTTTTGCATGTGATGATCCACTTTTCCCAGCACCATTTATTGAAGAGACTATCTTTTTCCCTTTGAGTATTCTTGGCTCCCTTATCAAATATCAGTTGACTAAATATGTGAGGGTTTATTTCTGGGCTCTTGGTTCTTTTCCATTGGTCTATGTGTCTTTTATGCAAATACCGTACTGTTTTGATTACTATAGTTGAAATCAGGAAGTGTGATGCTGCTCCAATTTTGTTCTTTCTTCTTGAGGTAGTTTTGGCTATTCAGCATCTTTTGTGATTCCATACTAATTTTAGGGTTTTTTTTTCTATTTATGTGAAAAATGCCATTGGAATTTTGGTGCAGATTGCATTGAATATGTAGAGGGCTTTGGGGAGTATGGACATTTTAATAATATTAATTCTCATCTATGAACATGGGATATCTTTCCATTTGTGTCTTCTTCGGTGTACAGATCTTTCACCTCCTTGGTTAAATCTATTCCTAGTATTTTACTGTTTTGATGCTATGGTGAATGGAGTTTTCAAAAATTTTTCAGATGTTTTGTTATTAGTGTATAGAAACAACTGATTATTGTATGTTGATTTTGTATCCTGCTACTTTACTGAATTTGTTGATTAGTTTTAACAGGTTTTTGTGGTGGAGTCTAGGATTTTCTATATGAAAGATCATATCATCTCCAACAAAAACAAGTTTACTTCTTCCTTTCTGATTTGGATGCCTTAATTTATTTTTCTTACCTAATTGCTCTGGGTAAGACTTCCCCTACTATGTTGAACAGGAGTGGTGAGAGTGGGCATCCCTTTCTTCTTGATCTTAGAGGAAAAGCTTTCAGCCTTTCACCATTGAGTGTGATATTTGCTGTGAGTTTTTCATATGTAGCTTTTAATATGTTGATAGATGTTTCTTATGCACCCAATTTGTTGGGTTTTTTTTATATGAAAGGATGTTATATTTTGGCAAATGCTTTTCTGCATTTATTGAGATAATCATGATTTTTATCTTTCATTCTATTAATATGGTGTATCACACTTAATGATTTGCATATGTTGAAGTATCTTTGCATCCCAGGATATCCTACTTGATCATGGTTGTGATCCTTTTAATGTACTCTTGGATTAGATGTGCTCATATTTTGCTGAGAAATTTTTCATTCATATTCATTGGAGATATGGGTCTGTAGTTTTCTTCTTGTAGAGTCCTCTTCTGGCGTTGGTCTCAGGGCACTGCCTAATAAAAGGAGTTTGGGAGTATTCTCTCCTCTGTTTTTTGAAAGAGTTTAAGAAAGATTGGCATTAATTCTTCTTTAAATGTTTGGTTGAATTCATGAAACAGTGTGGTCCTGGGCTTTTTTTCGTTGTGAGATTACTGATCCAGTCTCCTTACTTGTTACTGGTCTGTTCAGATTTTCTGTTTCTTCATTAAATCTTAGTAGGTTGTATGTTAGTAGGAATTTATCTATTCTAGGTTATTCCCTAGTCTTAAACTCCTTTGAGTTTCTGTGGTACCAGCTATAATTTCTTTTCTTTTGTTTATAATTTTATTTGATCCTCTCTTTATCTTAGTCTAGCTAAAGATTTGTTAACTTTATCTTCTTAAAATACCAGCTTTCATTAATATTTTCTGTAGTTTTTCTGATCTCTATTACATTGATTTCTGCTCTGTTATTTCCTTTTTTCTGCTAACTTTGGTCTTTGTTCTTTTTCTATTTCCTTGAGGTGTAAAGTTGAGTTGTTTATATGAGATGTTTCTTTTTTCTTAACGTAGGTGTATATTGCTCTAATGTTCCCTCTTAGAACTGATATTGCAGCATCCTATAGGTTTTGATAAGTTATGTTTCCATTTTCATTTGTTTCAAGATATTTTTAAATTTCCCTTTTGATATCTTCTTTGACTCATTGTTTGGCAATGTGTTGTTTAATTTCTACATATTTGTTCTTTTCATAACTTTTCTCCCTGTTACTGATTTCTACTTTCATATCATTGTGGTCAGAAAAGACACTTAGTGTGAGTTCAGTGTTTTTGTGACCTATCATGATGATCTACTCTGGAGAATGTTTCATGTGCACTTGAAAAAAATATGTGTTTTGCTGCTTTTGGATGTAATATTCTGTATATGTCTGTTTGGTCCTTTTTGTGTAAAATGTGATTCATGTCCAGTCTTCTTTCCTTACTGATTTTCTGAAGGAATGCTTTGCTCATTGTTCAAATTAAGGTATTAAAGTATTCTGTTACTGTGTTGTTGCCTGTTTCTTCTTCATATCTGTTAGTATTTGCTAATGGATTTTGGTGCTCTGATGTTGCGTGCCTGTATATTTACAGTTATTGTATCTTGTTAATGAATTGATCCCTTTATCATTTGTAGTTACCTCCTTTGTCTCTTTTTAAAGTCTTTGGATTATAATCTGTTTTGTCTGATAGAAATATAACTATCCTTGCTCTCTTTTGGTTTCCATTTGTATGGAATTGCTTTTTTCCATCCCTTCACTTTGAGCCTCCGTGTGTCCTTAAAGCTGAAATGAGTCTGTTACAAACTGGGTATATAGCTGGGTTTTGTTTTTTTATCCATCTGGTCACTCTTTGTTTTTTGATTGGAGAATTTAGTACCTTAAAGCGTAGAGTAATTATTGCTATTTGGAGAGTTACTGATGCCATCTTATTAATTGTATGGGCCAAAACATTAAAGAGGAGGGAACACTCTCAAACTTAATTTATGAGGCCAGCATTACCCTGATACCAAAACCAGGGAAAGACTCTACAAAAAAGAAAACTGGAGAATATCCCTGATGAATATGCAAAAATTCTCAACAACAAAATATAAGCAAATCTTAAAGGGTTTCTTCCCTAATAAAATATTTTGTTACTCCTTGAGTGTAGATTTAGAACACATACACCAGTACACACAAATGCATTCACCACATACACCATTTGCTAGATATTTTAAAGTTAATTACTGACATTGTAGTATAGTTATATAGAGACTGAGTAATCTATTATTTATCATCCTTTAAGGGAAATTACATTTGATTTTCATCTTATTTTTGTTTCTGTTATATTTCCAATAACATTTGTACACAGAGAACCACTGCTTCAGAGCAGATGTCATGCCTGATCTACTTCATTTAAAGGAAATCAGGTTTTGTGGAAATCATAAATTATGTAAATGGGTCTTTTAATGACCTTTTGCCTTAACTGTGGTGTACAATATTATATCAATAGAACAATCATCTTTAAAGTGATAGTTTGTAGTCAGGTTAGAAATCTTAAGTTAGATGAGCAATTAGTACAGTCTAGTAAGTGAAAATAAGCATGCATATGCTGCCTGAATTGTATTAATGTTCAAAGATATAATAGACTTAATTTAAATATATGAAACTTCGGTGTTTAGAGAACCAAGCAAATAAAAAATTGCATCATGCTTTCAAAGCTTAAACCCCTTGAGAATGCTGTTTCTGTTATGCCTCTATGCATGTATAAATGTGTGTATATTCATTCTCTCCTCCCTTCCCCTGAGTTTTCTCTGTCCATTGAAGTTCTGTCCATTTTTCAGGGCCTTTGTCCAATAAGCTTCTTCCTAAAGACCTTCCTCAGTTTCCTTCTTGCATAAAATTGTCTGTTGTAGTACTTGTTTTTACCAGACATTATATTAAAAACATTTATGGACTTGGGGTACTTGGGTGGCTCAGGCGGTTGGGCATCCGACTCCTGATTTCTGCTCAGGTCATGATCTCAGGGATTGAGCCCTGGGGAGTCTGCTTGTTCTTCTGCTGCCCCACCCCCAGCTTGTGTGCTTTCTCTCTCTCTCTCAAATAGATGTTAAAAAAAAAATTATGGACTTGTTTTTCTTAACCTCTTTAGTGCTAACTACCTTGAAAGTAGAGGCTATTTAATTCATCTTTGTATCCTCCACAGTATTAAACATAGTGCCTTCTACAGAGTAAGTTTTGAGTATGTTTTTAGGAATGCATTTACTTAGAGTTTTAATACTAAAATATTCCAGAGAAATTCATTGTAAGGATGTTTCTTTTTTCATCCTAATTGATCAATCTGACTGGTTTTTATTTACCTGTTTTTTTGTTGTTGAATCCAACTGCTTCAAGGGAAGGTTCTTGGAATTAATTTGGGAAGCACCCTGACATACTTGGATTTTAAGGAAGAAAATTATATCCATATCTTTACATCAAAGTGTAAAAATTGGCAAGAACCAGTGGTAATTAGAGGAGGATAGATGTTTAAAGAGTATGCCATGTAGGTTGCTATTGTGCTCCTCTTTACTGAATTCCCATTTCCCCCTCCCCAAATATCCGATCACTAGGAAAGAAGTAGGCTAGGAGACGTTTCTTTGACTTTAACAGCTAAGGGTATTAATGATGTTTAAAAACTTTGTAAGATGATGATTTGCTCTTGTAGTTGATGAATGTCTTTTTGTAACTTTATAAATGAGAAACAGGATGGTTTATATGTTATGTTTAGTGTAAAGGGAAACTTGAAAATAATTTTATACTCTTTATTTGTATTCTTTATCTGGGCAAATTTTTTTCTTTTTGATATAAAAAATTGGAAGAATGATGCTATAATGGTTTATATAACTAGACTTCTGTTTTCATGGAACTACCCCAAAGCAGTGGTTTTCAAAGTGTGGTTGTCTTTTTTTTAATTTATTTTTTAAATTCAAGCATAATTAAAATGCAGCATTATATTATTTTAAAGTGTATAGTATAGTTATTCAGCAATTCTATACATTACTCAGTGCTCATCAGGATAAGTGTTCTCTTAATCCCCTTCACCTATTTCACCATTCCTCCCCACCCCCACCTCTGTCTGGCAAAGTGTGGTCATTTGACAGTAGCATAAACATTACCTGGGAACTTCTCACAAATCCAGATGCTCAGGCCCCACTCCGACACCTGTTGAATCATAAACTCTGGAGATGTGGCTCAGTAATTTATTTTAACAAACTGTCTAGATGGATCTGATGTGTACTTTTAATAGGTACAGTTAATAAGATGGCATTAGTAAGTCCTTACTTACTAATAATTACTCTCAGTGTAAATGTATTGAATTCTCCAATCAAAAGATGGAGTGACTAGATGGATAAAAAAACAAAACCCAACTATATACAAGAGACCACTTCAGCTTTAAGGATGCATGTAGGCTCAAAGTGGAGGGATGGAAAAGATTAAGAACCACTGCCATAATAGGTATAAAAATTTGATATTTAAAGTCCTGATAGAGAAAATTCATAACAGAAAAAGAAATAGTTAACTACCAGTAAATCATCTTTGGGAGTTTATCATGATGTAGTTAGTCTCAGAGACCTGGCAGTGTTTACTAATGAAGTAAATATTCACATCTTGTTTCCTGTTAAGTGTAAAACTTCATGCAGTATGATGGAAGTGAAGTTTATATTAGTTCAAAAGCACTTATTGGGAACCTTCTATTTATTCATTTTAGGAAGATTGCTGCTTTTGCAAGATTTATATTGACTCATTTATGCAGCCAAAGCTTTTATTAACAGCAAAAGCCTTGAGAGGAGAATGGGAATAAAATATTGCCATACTTGTTTGTGTCAAAGAATATAAACCAACGTGTAAATTTCAGTTTATCTATTCTGGCCTTGTTTTCCAATTAAAACCTACGAGGATTGTTTTTCAGAATTCATCTATGTGTGATATGTGAGTTGGTATATATTACTCTTAATAGATGTCATTTTTATCTTTTTTGTTCTACCCATTTTTCCTTCCTTGAATGATGCCATTATTGCCAAATCAACAAGGAGATATTTATGAGTTCTTTGTTTTCTAACAGGACTTTTGCATATTTACAGAAAAATTTGGTTACAGAAAGGAAAGTATTGACATTTGGACAGATTTTTATTTTCTCAATCGTGGGAGGAAACAGTTAATTTTGTCCATGACATCTGGCTGAGACCATTAGAATCTCATTGTGATAACTAAAAGTCATGGTATTGAATTTGCCTTTGAGGTATAGGAAATAGAATGATGTACTTGAGTGCACTTTGTTCCACAAAGGCATAGCTTGAAAGGAGCATAGTATCAGAATGGTCAGTTTAACCAGATTTTTTTTTTCTTCCATCCAATTAAAGTAATATTTAAAGTCATGAATACCCATTTTGGTTGTATATCCATATTTTATTCATGATGAATGCATATGATGTCTTTTATTTTAAATTTATTCCCCCCTCTGGAAATTTTATGCTATTCTGAAATATTTTGATATAAAATGTACTTCATTATTTTTAGATAGATTTATAGTGACGTTGGTATTTCATGATCTCTGCTTACTTCAGTAACCTTTATTCTCAGTATTCCTAATTTGCATTCTAAACTTTAGAATGAGCAGTTTTATTGAGCAGTTTATAGTTCTTCAAGAGTGCTATGCTTCCTGCCTCTGTTCCCTTTGCACATTTTACTATTTTGCTGATTCAACCCCCATACCCATCTTTCCTAAGCATTTTTAGTGGATCCTACTGGTGCTTTAAGACTCAACCCAAACATGTCCTCTCAGAATCCTTTCCTGATCCCACTCATCTGGATTCAGTGCCTTTTCTGTGTTTCAGCGTGTTCTTCTAGTACCTGTGGCTAACACCAGTCATTTTACTTAACCACAGTGTAATAACTTTTTATACAGTTGTCTCTTTTACTGAATCTTAAGTATCTTGACTTAAGGAGTGAGCCGTATCTTACTCATCTTTATATAAGTACCTTGTTCAGAGGCTGGTATCTTTAATAAAATGTCTGACAAATGAATGAATGAATGAACAAATGAGTGAACCTGATTGATTTGGGGAGCATTTGTGTCTGACTGAAAATCATTCCTGTATTCTCAGCTGGTAACTGTCATCTTAGACATGTTGATGCATGCCTATTATATCTTTGATGCCCTATATTACTTAGGATGATATTTTCTATAAATCATACAATAGACATATTTATTTACAGATTTAGTAATTTTATGATTGAAGGTTAGATGCCATCTTTTTTTTTTTTTAAAGATTTTGTTGATCTGCCTTTTACCCCATTGGTCAAAATATTCCTTTTGCATATTTGGGCCCCATTTTGGGTTGTGGGTTCCATTGTATTGTGGATTTTTGTTTGTGTGTGTGTGTGTGTGATCTAGATATAGAATTCTTATCAGCAATTATATAGTCATTGTTCTGAAATTGAGTATTCTCATGTCATTGTGGAAGATATTAGCTATAATATTTTTTGTAGGTCAGGTAACTATGATAGTCATCACTCTGATTAAATATAAAAACATACACTGCTATTCATAACTAACAGGAAGACCTAATAAAGCTCTGACAAATGACTTATAGGCTCTAAACAACAATATTGAATTTTTTTGGATTGCTGAACATCATAAGCATAAAAAGAGAAAGTAAAACTCTGAGTCAAATGTAATGCATTCCACATCTACAATAATTCGGTTTTTAATGATTAATCAGCATATAGAGATCATTTGTGCTTTCCAACCCCTTGTTTAGATGCTGAGTATCTCATCTTTGTTGTATAGAATAGGCAGGTATTTAAGAAAACA
Source organism: Callorhinus ursinus (assembly GCF_003265705.2). Taxonomy (NCBI): domain Eukaryota; kingdom Metazoa; phylum Chordata; class Mammalia; order Carnivora; family Otariidae; genus Callorhinus; species Callorhinus ursinus. The sequence goes on from NW_027397070.1 coordinate 38,740,502, forward strand.
GTGTTTCACATTTATTTTCTTTAAACTTTTTGAATTAGATCTGAATTAGGCAGCTAAGAATCTTTATTTCTTAATACCAAACCTTAAAACTCCTTGTTCAAAAGATTAAAGAAAGTAAATTGCTATCTATCATGGTTGCTATTTGCTTATTAGGAACATTAAAAAATGGAACAAAGATAGAAGGATGATAGGTTGAGGTGGAAACAATTAAAGAGGTAGAGGAAGTAAGTCAAGAGATTGAAGACCTGTAAGTTTGGGCCCAAGTTCTAATATCTTGATGGATCCTGTACCCAGGATCTAGGTTCTTTCACATATATTACCTTTAATTTCAGGTGAAAAATTATAGTTTATTTTGCTTTAGGCTCTTCTTTTACTTACATCTTCTCAACACTTCTTTAGTTTGTGTATGTTTGCATTTGGCATACTGGTTTGTCAAACTTCATTCAGTGATTCATTCATGCATTCAATCAGGCTTTGTAGTCTGAGAAATCTGAAATTATGTTCCATCTCTGTTATTTAATTATTAGCTAGGTGAGTTACTTATCCTTTCTGACCATTAGTTTCTTCATTTATAAACCAGGAAATTAAACTTCTTGGTCAGAGTTTATTTTTTGTTTTATTTCAGTTCATAGAAACAAACTTAACCATAAGACGGAATTATTTTGTAAGAATACGTGGATATTGTTTGGAATCCAAGGGCAGGATGCAAATCAAGACCTTGTAAGAGCCTAGAAACAGAATTAGAAAGCTGGTAGAAGCCCAGACCTTTAATCTCTGTTTCTCTCTTGCTCTTAGCTTTTGTCTCTCTGTCTCATATGTCTGTGTCATCTCTGTTTGTCTTCTTTATTAATTCTTTCTCTCTCATCTCATTTCTGATTCTTTTTGTATATTTACCTCATTCTTCTCTCTCCCTCTTTCTGCAGATCACCTTTCATTACTTTAGTGTGCACATGGTTAAACACGAGAGCCCCACGACTCCTCGATTTACATAACTTCAGTTTGAGTGACCAGCTGACACTACATAGTAGCTCTCAGTTTATATTCTAAATTTCCAGGAGAAAGAAACCAATTGACCCAGCTTGTCTCAGTTATGTGCATCTTGCCCAATCAACTGTGGAGGGAGGAGGGAGGGTTACATAATACAAGCATGGCTACTCTTTAGGTAGTGGCAGGGGTTAGTGCTAAAAGAAGGTTGCTGGCGGCTGTCACTTAATGCCTTTCTCATTAGGGCTGCTGTGATCATTATATTAAATAACACATGAATATCTGTGACTTCCTAGTAGGCAGTGGAGCTGAATTAGTAGAGAATACTATATATCACCATAAAGTGGATGCCTCTCAAATATTAATTGCTTCTTTTAATCTTACTGGGCAAAAGGAGCAGTTACCACTCACACTTTATAGGTGGTCACAGAAATGTTAAGCAACCTGCCTACTATCACAAAGTGAAGTAGTTTTAGACTTAGAATCTAGGCATGTGAGTTATCTCTTTCTCTTTATCAAAATGCACTTATTAAATTCCTAATACCATATGAGGCTGTGCCAAGAAAATTACTTTGGCCTTCCCTGGTCATGAGAAGCATATAATTAAGACATGCATTAGACATTGCAGATAGCCAATAAGAGATATTAGTCAGTTATGAAAGGGCTAGTGATGCATTAAATGCAATTTTAGGGTACATAAATATGGGTTAGAATGTAATAGTCACATTATGGACAATATTGGGATAGATATTGAATTGAAGTATGGCCTTGGGAATTACACATCTCACCTGAGTAGGGTAAGGAGTGTCACTGATACCATATACCCTGGGCTGTAGTGTGAAACCTTCTTTAATATTATTATTAAATATATATACATACGTGTGTGCAAATATGTATCAGATTCAAAACTTGAATGATTGTTTAAAATTGCAAAAACCTATGTTAGTTAACAATTAAGGACTGTAGAATTTCTGAACTATCTCATTGCCAGGCAGTCTTTGAAAGGAAGGAAAGAGCAAGAGATGGGCCTGCAGGGGTATTAATTGCATTGGCACATGCTGTCCTTGTCTGCTGTAGCTATATGAAAGTAGAATAGTAAACTCATTGAGTTAATTATAGGTCACATGTAGGCACGGTCATTGATTCTTATTGGTCATTAAGATAGTTGTTGCTTACATTGTATATATTTGTTGTATAAGTTAATGCATAAACTGGTAGAGGCCTAACTTTTAAGGTCTTTTCTCTTGGCATTTGCTATCATAGAGAATAAATTATCAGTTATACTCAAACATGCATGCAACACTGGAATAAAATTCCTGTAAGGACTTTTCCAGCACACTAAAAAAAGATTGATTAGAGACTATTTTTAAGATGTAAGAGGGAGTATTATCCTTTGTTCAGAAATATTAAGAAAAAAAACAGCAAATGGTGATTAATAAGATGGCAAGTTGAAAAGAGACCTTGATGACTGAATTCATTAAAATGGTGTGCTATGGTTAAGTATTATGAAACAGTTTTCAGATTTTGCTGTAGCGGGTCTGAAAGTGACAAAATTACAGAACAAGGAGGAAATTATTTCATTAGCTTATATGTTGCTCTTGATTGTATGTGCAATGAATCTAAGGAAAATTCACAGATATGTGGCTCCCATTCCTGGAAGGAATAAAGCCTAGAGTAAGTAAAGTTTTCTACTGAAGATCGATCATTGTATACAAGACTTTATAAGAGAGCCTGTAGGTCAGAATAAAGTTAAGCAATGTCTAAGTTTTAGGTGTGATTAAAATAGAAGATAAGTAGCATGTTAAGGCAGTGGAAAAAGAGATAATGGTTCATTATCCAAAGTTTATATTTTAAAGTTTTAGAAAATTTTTTCTTATGTTTTTGAATAGATTATCAATCACAGATATATATATTTTTTCAGTTAGATGGTATTTTGGGACCCTTGGAATATTACATACCTTTAAAATATTAGTAGCCTAATACATGCATATGTGTACGTGACCATACTCAAGTTTATTGAGGAAAGAATTAATATCAAAATGGCTGTCAAATAAAAGATTTGTTAATTGGAAATTTGTATAAAGGAAATCTGAATACAAGAGGAAAATGGGAATATGTAGGCTGGAATAAAAATGCTGTTATAGCACTTTTTCTTCTCTATTGAAGCTCAAAAAATTTAGTTGGTTTGTGAATGACAGGCATTTACCTTCTGCATGAAGAACCAGTGTAATTCCACTAAGTTTATAACATAGGCAGCCCTGCCCGAAGTTAAAGGCAGACTTGTGGTTTTAGGGATCATACAGTTAACTACAAATCAATCAACTGCAATAGTATGAGCAAAGTGACTATGTGACTATTCCTCTGGCTGGTAAAGACATTAGTGTTTACAGAAGACAGCAGCAACATCAGTTAGTTGAAGGTTATGGCTCAAGTGCAATATATCACTTTATGGGAAATATCCTTTTAAACCTTTTATTTTTTTAATTCTTTTAAAAGATTTTATTTATTTGACAGGGAGAGAGAGAGAGAGAGAGAACAAGCAGGAGGAGAGGGAGAAACAGGCTCCCCACTGAGCAGGGAGCCCATTGTGGGGCTCGATCCAGGACCCGAGCTGAAGGCAGACGCTTAACCAAGTGAGCCAGCCAGGCACCCCCCCTCCCCCGCCCTTAAACCATTATTAACAAATCTCCTTAGCTTTGAAATGAGGAGAGGCTTTAAGGCACTCTTTTTTTTCCCCATCAGAGAAGACAAATGAAAAATACCTTGCCGACTGATCTTTAGAATTTGTTAAATCACAGATCTCTGCCCCAAATGATTTCCATCACTTGAGGTGTTAAGTGTCTTTCTTGACAGATTTTTTTTTTTTTTTAAGTAGGTTCCACGCCCAGTGTGGAGCCAAATGCGGGGCTTGAACTCACAACCCTGAGATCAAGACCTGAGCTGAAATCAAGAGCTGGACGCTTAACCAGCTGAGCCACCCAGGGGACCCTTTCTTGACAGATTCTATAAACTACATAAACAAAGGTATTTAGTTTAGTCTCATATAAATACATTGTAACTTTCAGAATATAAAACAACTTAATACCATTTCCTACATAAATTACTACTAAAGTTTACCTCTCAAGCAACTGTTAGAATGACACATATTTAATTCAATCTATCTATAATACTAGAGTTTGAGTCAATTAGCTTAGATGATGTCAGAAGGCATGATGTTAAGGAAAAGGTCATGAATTGGTCCACACCCCAAACTGTTATATTTGTATGGAGAAAAATTCTATTTTGTAGTTAGAGATGGGCATTCTTATATACATATCAGTACTTGTCTTACTGATTCCTTACTCCCTCTTTGAACGGTGCCCATTTGAGAAGTGGGCTAAATTTTGTAGGAAATAAAAGGAGTTACTCAAAACATATTGTTCCATTGTCTTAATTAGTTATCTGTTTCTGTGTAGCAGATTATTGCCTTAGAATTATTCTTGGGTGTTCAATGACATGACATCTGGCTGCTGCCAGAACAAGTGATTCAAGAAAGTCAGAAGCTGCAAGGTCTTATTTGACCTAGCATCCAAAGTCATACTTGATCATCGGCAACATCATATGAGTTACTACATAGATCATCTGTAGTCACTGCGGGAAATCACTACACAAGAGAGTGCATACCAGGAGGTGAAAATCCTTCTGGGCCATTTTGTAGCCTTGCTGCTATACCTAGTACAGTAAATTACTTACATGTTCATAGAATTTGAAAACTGTAAAGGATTTTAAGGGTTATGTCTGTTAACTCTATCATTTTTACAGCTGAGGAATGGAATTTTAGATGGCTTATTGTTTGCCCCAAGGTGATATGGCTAATTTATGGCGGATCCCAAACTAGAACCTTGGCCTCTGAACTTTAGGACAGCTTTGTTCTTTTAGACCTTATATTGTCACCATTGGCTCTACGAGCATATTACAATTTGGGAATATATGTAAACTAAATATTTAATTGTTCTAATAGATACTCTTGTTTATACCTATCTTGGTTAATTCGTTTATAAATACTTCTTATTTTATTTGCCTCCCAACTCATCTCTTAGGATATTCTCTCTTTCTCTCCCCTACTCCCTCCCTCTGCTGTCTCTCTCAATTTTATGGTTCTCTACCCTGAAATGATAGCCAGGGTAAAGTTCTGGCCATATGTAATATGAAGTAATAGGAAATAACATTAACATGTACTTGTAAAAATATGGATTTTTTTAAGCTGCTCATCTTTTGACACATGCATCGATTACATGTATTTTTTATAATTTTAGACAAGGAGCAAAAAATAGTATAAAGTGATTTTTCTTACGTTGTTACACAATAGGGAAGATTAAGGAGTGGCATGTCTAGTTACTGTAGTTTCCTTCAGAGATAATGGCTTTAGATTTCCTCCAAGGTGGCAGAACTCAGCATATGGAAGTCAGGTTGCCTTGCCTTAGAAAGATACTTGCTGTGTAGTACCTGGAAGCCTAACTACTGGAACAACAAAGTAGAAATAGCAAGAGATAAAAAAAAATAATTTAATAAAAATTAAATTACTAACATTGAAGAAGGCATGACATAATCACAGATAACTCAGGTGAAAAAGTGGGAAATAAAAACACAGAATATATTAGATATGGAGAACCAGGAGAGATACAGCATTAAGATAATTGCATGATGTAGAGAGTGGAAAATGTGGAAGAGAAAAATTATTCAAAGATATAATGAAGAAGTTTTCTCTGAAAAGAATAAACAGTCATCAAGTCAAAATAATATTTTGTGTCCTAGGGATTTTGATTGGTTGACATACCTAGGTTAAATGATAGAATTTTGCTTTTTCTCCAGGTATCCAGAAAAAAGGGCATATCATTTCAAAGGGAGGAAAATCAAGCTCTTAGTAAATGTCTTCCCAGGAGCAGTCAATGCTGAAGACCATTTTAGCAATCTCTGTACACTTCTGAAATAAAGAAAATGTCATTCAGGAATGTTATTCCTAGCTAAGATACCATGCAAGTGTAAATCCAGTAGTCAGATATTCCCAAATATCCATGGGTACTCTTGAGAAAATATCACTTAACTATGAAATCCAGCCATCTTTATTTAAAAGATAAAAACAAATTGATAACAAAATTGGCAGTGACTCCATTTAAAATGCAATACTAGACATTTGTGCAATTTATGCTTATGGAATTTAATATATTTGTTAGAAAGTTGGACAGTGTGGATAATAGCATGCCCACAAAATTTGGAGTTGGAAATGTGAATATTGTTATGTTGCAGTTAATAACATCTGAAATTAAAAATGTACTTATAAAGATATGACTATTGCAGTCTGTTAATATTTTTTCACAATTTTTAACCTTAATCTTTTAGAAAATATCAGTTTGAAATTGAGAAGTTCATGTATTTTCATTGAGGTTGTACTTCCACTAAATTAAAATTAAGTGTATTATATTTAAAAAGCACAAACAATATCAATTGGATGCAATTTATATAAAAACTTTATTTCTGCATATGCACTGAAGTGGCTAGAATTATGTTAATGTAAATGATAGCTATTTTTGTGTGGTGATATTTGAGGGCTTTTTTTTTCCCTACATTTAAAAATCCCTTTAATCCTTTCAAATAATAAGTCCTAATTTATACAAAAATTAGTAAAAATATTTATAAATTTTGGGACAGGTTATTTACTGTAAAATAAAATTTTCATATATTTAGGAAAAAGTCATGACTCTTACACATGAAAAAAAAAGTGAGTCCCAGAAATGACATGTTTGATTCTTTGTCTACTGCTCTTTTTACTCTTTTACATGAGTAGTAACACATGGAATTAAGATGTTTCCAGGGTAGTGGTAGAGAGAGCCACAGTGTTACCAAGAAAACAAATAATAGGCTCTGTGCGGGTATGTATGCACATATAAAATAGGCTGAAAATTTTTGGTAAAGCAAACTTACCTACTTAGTACAGGTACTATTAATATTTTGTGAATAAAATTATACTGTTTAGGTAACATTTAGAGAACTTTACAAAGTAGGCTTAAAAGAGGTCAGCATAGTCTTAACACTGGGCCTCATGGATTCTTGGACTTCAAATACTGCTAATATGAATATCACGGGGGCTTGGATTTGCACAACTAGTTTGTATGTATGCATGCCTGATTTTATAAAGGTGTAGTTACACGTTACCTATTTGTTGAGGGAAGATAATCAATCTGAATGAATGACAACTGTGAATCATATAGCATTTGGTGATAAATACAGCTATACTGCTTTCAAGTTCATGTAATCCAAAATAAGTGCAACAAACTATCTGCAAGGAGAGAGTCCACTGGACCTGGTATAATCAATAGGATGGTAATTGGTTAGTAGCACTATCTATTTATACACCAGTAATAAGTATATTTGTGTTCTGAAAAAATTGTTTTTGTCAGTGAAAAATATTGCTACCAAACCTCACCCCAGTAAGTATTTACACAATTTATTTTTAAAACAAATACTCTTCTGCGGCTTAAGAAACTGACCGTTTCCACTGTTCTAGCTTATTCTCCTCCTACTCCTCCCCTCACCTTAACGTCCGTTTTCAGTTTTACTTTCTGGTCTCCTATGTACTATATGCCCCAGCCATGTAAAATTATACTCACGTTTCCTGAAAGCAGCGTGCTCTTTCATACTACTGTTCCTTTGCTCATGCTCTTCCTTCTTGAAATGTTCTTCCCTTCCTCCATCACCCAACAAATTCTTCCTTAATTTTTAGGATAGCTTAGATGTGACTGCCTTTTTATAGCTCCTTAGCTACACCAGACATTATTTGCCTCTTCTTGGTCTAGTCCAAACCCTCATACCCAATCATGACTGTTAGTGTAATTTGCATTTCATAATTTGTGCCTGACTTTTTCCACCAGGTTGTGAATTCCTTAGCATAGTAACTGTTTCTGATTCATGTTTGTGTCCTTAAGTACCTGATGTGTAACAGGCACTTGGCAAATAGGTTTTTTTGTTTGTTTGTTTGTTTGTTTTGGGGGAGGTTTTTTGAGTGAATTGTGATTCTTAGTCCTGCAGAGATCTTTTTATCAATTTTTTTTTCTTTCTCCTTCCTTTTCCTCCTCATTCTTCTTTATGTCTCCATCCCTTTTTTCACTCCCTGCCTTCTTCCCCTCCTCTCTCCTCAGTTTTGTTCTTTTCTTCAGATTCCTTCTTAAATATCAAAGTCTGTTCATAGCTTTATTTAACTGTATGCACATAATAAAAAAGGAATAATGGGCTTATGCAAACTTAAAGGTAAGAATTTGTCAGAGACTTATAATTCTACAGAGAACACTGTAGTACCTCCCATGAGGTACCATGCTTTGACATTTACCCTTTGCTTGTCAAGGGCCTTGCCTTCAAGGTGTTGATTCAAAGTTCTTCACCTTCACTCAGGCACCTGGGTGGCTCAGTCGGTTAAGCATCTGCCTTTGGTTCAGGTCATGATCCCACGGTCCTAGGATCAAGCCCAGCTTCGGGCTCCCTGCTTAGCGGGGAGTCTGCTTCTCTGCCCCTCCCCTGGCTCATGCTCATGATCTGTCTCTCCCTTTCGCTCTCTCTCTCTCTCAAATAAATAAAATATATATTTTTAAAGTTGTTCACCTTCACTCATTCAGTATGAAGACCTCTTTCCTCATTTTCTTTCCCTTCCTCTCACAGTAATAAAGGTATATGTAATTTAATTAATCTCTTATTAATTAATGTATTTAATTTTTGACACAACAAGGAATTCCAGTTTTTTAAAAGGTGATGCATAGACATGGGAAAACATTCAATTGGTATAAAAGGGTATACAGTGGCAACTAATTTCCCCAACTAACCCATTCTTCAGCCCTTCATTTCCTCTTCCCATAAGCAGTTACCTCTATCACAATCTTGTGCCTCCTTTCAAAGATATCCTCCCTGTCTATGAGGGAAAGAGCCAAAATATGGCATACTAATGGATCACCTCACCTGTTGGAGTAGTCTTCTAGCTATGTCTACTTGATTTTGTTCTTATAAATTCAATTTGTTGTCTTTATAACAATACAAAAATAAGAATCACTTATTGATCATGAGTTTATGGGCAGAAAATTTAATATTTTAATAGCCACTTAAAAAGGAAAACACTGGGGCACCTGGGTAGCTCAGTTGGTTAAGTGTCTGACTTCGCTCGGGTCATGATCTCAGGGTCCTGAGATCCAGCCCTGTGTGAGCATCCATGCTCAGGGGAGTCTGCTTCTCCCTCTCCCACTGCCCCTCCCCCTGCTCATGCTCTCTGTCTCTCTGTCCCTTTCCCTCTCCCTCTCTCTCTGTTTCTCTGTCTCTCTCAAATAAATAAATAAAATCTTTCTAAAAAAAACATTAATTCTAGGTCTTTGTGATTGGAAATGACTTTGCAATGAATCTGTTTTCAAACCAGCATAACCAGTTCATTTGTCACGTGGGATTAGAAAAAAAAAAAAAAACAAGAGGAAAGGAGTAGAGATTATGCTTTTGCTGAAAGCTGAACATCTCCACTTAACCTGCAGAGTTGTTTTTACATCTTTGCATCTTGGGGCCAAAGAATAGATACTATGGGGAAAATCCTTTGGGAGGTCTCTTTCCCTTTCTCCCTTCTTTAGCAAACAGTGGGGAATAATAATAATGGAAAAGGTTTTATTGCCTAGATGGCAGCATGATGGAACCTAATGTGTCATTCATTCATTTCCTGTAAGTGGATTAGTGTCTAGAAGACATTTATGTGGAAGAACTGCAGTTCTTTTGTGAAGTAGGAACACAGTAAAAACCTGTGATTCTTAACTCCAGACAAAAGGTTTCAAGACACTACCAGGGTTCAGTACCTCAGTAAAACCCTACTTAAAACAATGTTTTAACAGTCTCCTGGTATTTGTTAGAAATAGCTCTCATACTTCAGGCTGGAGTTATATGCCTGAGGGCAAAGGATAGTAATGTTCTTGCACCTCCTTCTGCCACTCCATCTGTCTTTTTTTTTTTTTTTTTAAGATTTTATTTATTTATTTGAGAGAGAGAGAGAATGAGAGAGAAAGCACATGAGATGGGGGGAGGGTCAGAGGGAGAAGCCGACTCCCTGCTGAGCAGGGAGCCCGATGTGGGACTCGATCCCTGTACTCCAGGATCATGACCTGAGCCGAAGGCAGTCGCTTAACCAACTGAGCCACCCAGGTGCCCCTCCATCTGTCTTGATAAAAATCTCTGTGGGGAGAAGTGGTGTTAGTGCTATATTTTGGGGAATTTTACACATTCGTCATTTCATTGTAGGGGAAAAACAAACAGAAGCATTTCAGTATTTACTTGGGAAAATGTTACATCCTGAAGTTTGGGTTCTTTTATCTACATTTTGTTAAGGCACACACACAAATATAACATAGAGTGCTGGGCCATGATGGAAGAAAATAGAAAGTACTTTGTTGCTACTTTGGAGACAAAGTATCAACAAAAGCCCAGTCTTTTGGGGGAAATGTTTCCTCATAAGAATTGTTATGTGAATGTTTGTTACTTAAATAGGGAATTCTATGTGGTTTTCTCTTGGCTTGTCATTTGTTACTGTTTTCAATGAAAAGCAAAGAAAAAAAAAGTTGTTGTTTAGTTCAGGTTTAGATTTAAGTATTTAAGAACATGAAAGGGACATAAAACTCGGCTTCTGAACTTGAACGTCCTTGTTCTGACAAGTGTGTTATACCTCGGTCAGGCAGCAAGATGATACATAAGTAAAATCCAAGTCTTTCTTGGAAAGGATTAACCCTCAGTTGTGGATAATGCTTTCCTCACTGGGGTTTTGTGTAGTTTAATTGGCATTGGCAAAGCATCTTGATAGCATTGGATTAAATGAAGTTATTAAAGGTTAGGTAGTGCTTTTATGATTGTGGTTTTGCAAACCAATGATCATTTTTTTCATTTGTGACTGGAGGGGAGACTGAGGAGAAGCTTTATCTTGGTCTTAATCTCCAGGACAGTGTAGTTTTGATGCTAGAGGGCTTTGTGAAGTGGGTCCCATTGTTAATATCTTAGCTGAAAATTAGTTGTTGTCTTTCCCTTAAACAATTCTGGTAGAATGTACCAAGGGAAATGTGCACTGTTAAAGCAGGCTTTTGTGCTATGTGTGTGAAAGAGAGAGTTTTGTAATCTACTAGCAGCTTACTTTACTGATACGGTTAACACTGCAGGCAAGTCACAGATTGATCATAACAATTCTTTGCATGACTTGGTTGTGACTAAAAGGGTGTAAAATTTATTACAAGATAATAAAAAATTTTTTAACTGGAAATAAACAAAAGGTCATTGCTTCTAGATCTCACCTCCTAGTTCTTCAGGAAGTTTCTAGTTGCGTTAACACAGAGATTAATTATGAAGGCTTTTCTGCATCCTTGTGCATTTGTAGCCGTATGTGCAGTTGGTTTTTTGCCAGCTCCATTTTTAAAACAGGCACTGAATGCCTATGGATATATATGAGAATTTTTTTACTTTTTTTTTAAGATTTTATTTATTTGACAGAGAGAGAAATAGCAAGAGCAGGAACACAAGCAGGGGGAGTGGGAAAGGGAGAAGCAGGCTTCCCTCCCGCTGAGCAGGACTCTGGGATCATGACCTGAGCCCAAGGCAGATGCTTAATGACTGAGCCACCCAGGTGCCCCTTTACTTTGGTTTTGTATCATAATTGTTTCTCTGCTAGAAAGTAGTTCACCAAAAATGATTGCAAGTGTAACTTGAAATATAAGTATACATTTGTAATTGATGGACAAAAGCATGAGCATGTTTGGTGGGGGAGAGGGAGTGACCTCTACCTATTTTTTTCCTTTATTCAAGCATTGTCTTTTTATAGGGGATGTAATTGTGTTTTCTTAGAGAATGAAAATTTATAAGGCGTGAGGTCTTCCTTAATTATAAAAGATATAAGAGATTGTTCAAACCTCAACCTTTGGTGGAAAGCAAAAGAGGATGTTAGATGGGCTTCCATTTAAGGAATATCATTCTTTCATGCAAATAGCCTAATTCTATCTAATAATGATACTAATGGACATTTCAGTTTGTCATAGGACAGTTTATCCTCCAGGATATAACCTCAGAAGTTTTCAGGCTTACTCAGTCACCTTTTCCCCTAAAATAATCCTTATGAATCTGCTATCAGTTGGTTTATTGTAACTTTGTTTGAAACTGAGTGGGTTGTCAGCATTGGGAACAATGCATTTCATGTATTTCTATCTTTTATGGAAAATATTACTCTCTTTTACTTGTTGGGAAACTATCTCTAGTCATTCTTTAATGCATCAATCATTTGATAGGAATTTCCTGAGCACTTACTATGTGCCAGTACTTGGGCTGGGACATGCCATATTCACAGAATTGAATAAGACAAGGTAGCTCTCTCCAAGTGGAGAATTATTATTTGTGAATATATTGGGTGTTTTGCCTTCCCTCCCTTCCTTCTTCTTTTTCTCCCTTCTTCTCTCCTTCCCTTCCTTCCTTTATTTTCAAGTAACAAATAAAATTTACAGTTATATTACCTTTCACATGATGCTGTAGCATATCTTCACTGAGTCTTCCAGAAATTCATTAGCAATGGTAAGATGGTTATTGTTTATAAAGTGCTTTTTGTTTTTCAAATGCAAGTCAATCATGTTCCACAAATTATATTCCTTTTTAACTGAATAAGAGTAATGAGAAATCAAAAACATAAAATTTCCATTGAGTAGTTTTAGGATACCTTTTTTTGCTCTTAAAAGTAAATATTCACTGTTACAGCTAGTGATTGGATCCATTCTACCAACACCATTTTTCTCCTTCTAGTGCGTAGATTGCCTTTTTGTCCATTTTCCCTGTCTTAGTGGTAGTTACCAAAAGGTTCCAGTGCTGAGACTTGATATCCACCTTACTACTCAGAAGATTGTTTGGCTCACTTCATTGCTCTCAGCTGAGTTCCAAATAGGTCAGGCGTTATGAACTACCAGTATATGGTATAATTAATTTAGAAGTATGATATTAACCTATACCTTTTTTTTTTAGCATTCTTTCATGTTAGATTCAGAATCATTTTAAAATATGGCTGACCATCAGAATTACCAGAGATGGTATTACTATTATTATTATATTTCTGTACCATTTTAAAGGATTAATATTGTCTTCTTTCCTGTTCATTCTCTAAATTGATCAGAGAGGGAATCTCCTGAAATCTCACCTCTTTCCTTTTATTTTTTTTTTAAGATTTTATTTATTTATTTGAGAGAGAGAGAATGAGAGATAGAGAGCATGAGAGGGAAGAGGGTCAGAGGGAGAAGCAGATTCCCTGCTGAGCAAGGAGCCCGATGTGGGACTCGATCCCGGGACTCCAGGATCATGACCTGAGCCGAAGGCAGTCGCTTAACCAACTGAGCCACCCAGGCGCCCCTTTCCTTTTATTTCTTGAACATTATTTCTCTCCACTTCTATTATTTTTGATTTTAGCCTGGTGATGGGTATTAAAGACTGCTCCATTAGTTCTAACTCTTAACTGCTATAGTGATGATCTATCTCCCTCCCTGTCTTCTATTCTCTATAATACAGCTAATGTGAATGCTCTTGACAATATTATCTTGCCACAACTTGTTTAAAACCCTTCAGTGGCTCCGCATTACATATAGTCATAAACATTTAACCTTCTTTGAATGGCATAAGAGGTCTTTATGATCTGGCTCTTACCAATCTTTTTGCTTTCATTTTCCAGCACCTCCACTATAAAATCAGTAGTACTGAACTGCTCTGCCATTCCATTTTACAGCACCAATCCTTTGCCCATGTTGTTCTTTCTGCCTATAGAATGCTTTCCATCCCTTTGGCCTAGTTCTAGTTTATCCTTTAATATACAGCTCATGCATTATCCTTTCTGTATAGCCACCTTTGCCTCTCCTCAATCTATCTAGTTACTCCACAGTCTTAATCACTTACTCCTCTCTGCTCCCTAGACACAAATTTGCTCTTGCAGTTTTCACCCTGGCCCTTCCCTACTAAAGAGCTTCTTAAAGATAGGATAAGGGTTTGGTACATGTTTTATCTATCGTATATCCCCCAGTAGTTGTCCCAGTGTCAGGTACAATTAAAGGCCACAGTAAATATTTATTCAGTAAAATTGAATTGGGTTGAAGATCAAATACATGAAGCGATTAAAGTTCTCTGAAGCATTCTGAGGCCATATTAAGGCTATTAGTCACTGAAGACCACCTGTAGATTATATCATAAAGCAGAGCAATTGGCTTAAAACGAATGGGGTGTTCAGTCTGGGATTCCAGAATCTTGACAGTCCCAAATATAATATAAACGACCCCCTTTTAGGAAAGGGTACATTCCTATAAATGCTAGCATTGGTTAAATCAGTACTGCAAAGGGCTGCAAAAGGCCATAGTCTCCAAAGAATAAGTTCTGTGCATGGTATTTTGGTAGTTTCTTAACCATTTTCTTCACATATGATGGATCCGCATAGTTTCTTGCAACTAGTTCAGGCAATTGATCAGTCCTTCCAGGCTTCAGTAATGTTTATAATCCCCAACATAATTCCATAGGATTTTCAACCGAATCCTATATTGCTTGTTGATCTTTACCATGTATTTTTCTTGAATCATTTACTTGAATCACTGTAAAACAGTCACCTGCACACCACTCCTTTGTGAGTATGTGCCAATGCTATAGACCTTATATTTACCTTTTTTAAGTGAAAAAGTAGAGTAAGGAAAATATCCACTATTTTAAATAAAGAATAATATAACTTAACTAAAATGAATCTTGAAGTGGGGAATCTACTACTCCCTTTGTGTTGAAAGAGGGATAATAATTATTCCTTTAGCAAACAAACCAGATTTTTTTTTGTTTTTGAAATGTTCAGATTTTTATCATGAGCACTGTAGATTCTGTATTTCACAAAGTAAAGATACAGACTAAACTTGGCTGCCTAAAATACCTGTGTAAAGGAATGTTACATTAAAACAAATTAAAATAGTTGTGAGATGATGTGCTTTTCTAAAATGCACTTTTATAATGAATTTTACAGTGCCAGTTTGACTTCTACGAAATCTCTATTCATAGTAATTAGAGGGGCCCCTGGGTGGCTCAGCTGGTTGAGCGTCTGGCTTTGGTTCAGGTCATGATCTCAGTGTCCTGGGATTTACCTGTCTTGCCCCCTGACACCCAGTGAGGCTCTGCATTCAGTGGGGAGTCTGCTTCTTCCTCTCCCCCACCCCCTGCTTATGCTCTCTCTTGCTCACTCGCTCTCTTTCAAATAAATAAAATCTTTTTTAAAAAAGTAATTAGTAAATAAAATGAAAAATCGCTTTTAAATGTGAATTCTTAAAATATATAGACTAACCTTTGTTAATGACATTTATCTAGCATGTTATATTTACTATGTTTATTAAGAATCCATAAATCTCTCATTAAGTATCAGAGCATCATTAACATGAATGGATTTAATAAACTACAATTTCATTAGCCACATTTCAAAAGTATTTAGATAAGGACTTATCTTGAACTCTCTTATGTCTATTTGACCATTATAATATGAACTGAAAATATTAGAATTTCTTTTTTGAGGTGGAATGATAAGGGAAATTTGTTTCCAGGGTTCACTTCTTCCTGAAAATGTTTTTTTTTTCCTAATTTCACAATATTCTTCAGTCTGGTTTGAAACTTCTAGTTTAAAACCAGTTCCCTGATTTTGAGAAGAGAGGTCACTTTGAATTAAGTAGAATTTGACGTATATTCTTTATCAAAGAATTTGGTGAGAGTCATCTGTTTATCTTCTACAGCATTTTCTTCTATCATTTCTACTGTAAAACATTACTGCTAGAGCTGATAATTATTCTGTGTTTCTTAAAGTATGAGCATAAATCACATTATCTGGGCTAGAAAATGCAAACTTCTAACAATGGAAAGGAAGCTTATAAATGACCTGACAAACTGGTGATCTGGAATCTAAAACCTTTTCAGTTGAATTGAAATTAATTTTTGGCCCCTTTAAATTCTGTTAATTTTTTTATTATTTTTTTTTTATTTTAAGAATGATTATTTATCTTAACTGGGTTGAATAAATGTACACAGAAATGATCACATGCACATATATATGCAAAATGGAAAGTTATTTTGATGTGTTATGATTTTAACTGTAGATCTATAAAACCACATTTTTTACTTGGATGTGAGAATGCATAGTTTGAAGATTAAATGTACTTATTAATCATTGCTTTGATAGCAGCATTGTTTAGTTAAAATTCTTGATATTGTCATATAATTTATATAGTATTCTTTCCAAAGCTGTTAATTCACTTATAGCAGTTATCGTGACTATTGTTCTGGAGAAGGATTATCTTTCTTTCTTATATGATAAGCTACTTTAATGTTACTGAAATTTTTAAAAGCCATTCTTCTTTCATGTTCCTTCAAATTTTCCTAGCAAACTGGTCTGGGTGTGCAGAATAGCTAGGGAAGTTACTAAATTATTTATTCTTTTGATAGTTTTCAGCTAACATCTCCAAGATGCCATAATAAGAAACCAGAGAAGAAAATACATAATTCTTTGATGACTCAAGAGATTGTTTTGTTAAAAAAAAAATTGTAGAGGTGCCTGGGTGGCTCAGTCAGTTAAGTGTCTGCCTTCAGGTCAGGTCATGATCTTGGGGTCCTGGGATCGAGCCTGCATTGGGCTCCCTGCTTGGCGGGGAGCCTGTTCTCCCTCTCTCCCAAACAAACAAACAAATAAATAAATAAGTAAAATTTTTTAGAAATAAATAAATAAAATTTTTAAAAAATAAATAAATAATTGTAGCTTAATATTTGTGATTATTTTCTCTCGTAGGACTTAGTATATTCTAGTATATTAAGTTTTCCAAGCATGGTCCTATGTAAACACTTACTTCGATATGTAGATTTTATTAAATTTTTTGTAGACCAGTCATCCTAGTTAGCTCAGCAGCATAATTCATAAAAAGAAGGTGTAATCATATTCTTTATAATCCTTATAAAATTTTAGGGATGTATCATAAAGATAGTCCACAGTGTTCTGTGCTGTTCTTTTTTTTTTTTTTTAACATATAACGTATTATTTGTTTCAGGGGTACAGGTCTGTGATTCATCAGTCTTACACAATTCACAGTGTTCACCATAGCACATACCCTCCCCAGTGTCCATCACCCAGCCACCCCATCCCTCCCAACCCCCTCCACTCCAGCAACCTTCAGTTTGTTTCCTGAGATTAAGAGTCTCTTATGGTTTGTCTCCCTCTCTGGTTTTGTCTTGTTTCATTTTTCCCTCCCTTCCCCTATGATCCTCTGCCTTGTTTCTCAAAATCCTCATTATCAGTGAGATCATATGATACTTGTCTTTCTCTGATTGACTTATTTCACTTAGCATAATAGCCTGTAGTTCCACCCATGTCGTTGCAAATGGAAAGATTTCATTTTTTGATGGTTGTATAATATTTCATTGTATATATAGACACCACATCTTTTTTATTATCATTTTTTATTATGTTAATCAACATACATTACATCATTAGTTTTTGATGTAGTGTTCCATGATTCATTGTTTGCGTATAACACCCAGTGCTCCATGCAGTACGTGCTCTCTTTAATACCCTTCACCAGGCTAACCCATCCCCCCACACCCCTCCCCTCTAGAACCCTCAGTTTGTTTCTCAGAGTCCATAGTCTCTCATGGTTTGTCTCCCTCTCCGATATCCCCCCCTTCATATTTCCCTTCCTGCTATCTTCTTCTTTTTTTCTTTTTTTTTTTTTAACATATAATGTAGTATTTGTTTCGGAGGTACAGGTCTGTGATTCAGCAGTCTCCCACAATTCACAGTGCTCACTATAGCACATACCCTCCCCAATGTCTATCACCCAGCCACCCCATCCCTCCCACCCCCCACCACTCCAGCAACCCTTAGTTATTTCCTGAGATTAAGAATTCCTCGTGTCATTGAGTCATATGATACATGTCTTTCTCTCATTGACTTATTTCACTCAGCATAACACCCTTCAGTTCCATCCATGTTGTTGCAAAGATTTCATTTCTTTTGATGGCTGCATAATATTCCAGTGTGTGTGTGTGTGTGTGTGTGTGTGTGTGTGTGTGTGTGTGTGTGTGTATCACATCTTATTTATCCCCTTCATCTGTTGCTGGACATCTTGGCTCTTTCCATAGTTTGGCTCTTGTGGACATTGCTGCTATAAACATCGGGGTGCACGTACCCCTTGGGAATCCCTACATTTATATCTTTGGGGTAAATACCCAGTAGTGCAATTGCTGGATCATATGGTAGCTCTATTTTCAACTTTTTGAGGAACCTCCATACTGTTTTCCAGAGTGGCTGCACCAGCTTGCATTCCCACCAACAGTGTAGGAGGGTTCCCCTTTCTCTGCATCCCTGCCAACATCTGTCATTTCCTGACTTGTTAATTTTAGCCATTCTGACGGGTGTGAGGTGGTATCTCATTGAGGTTTTGATTTGGATTTCCCTGATGCCGAGCGGTGTTGAGCACTTTTTCATGTGTCTGTTGGCCATTTGGATGTCTTCTTTGGAAAAATGTCTGTTCATGTCTTCTGCCCATTTCTTGATTGGATTATTCGTTCTTTGGGTGTTGAGTTCTGTGCTGTTCTACAATAGAACACAGTACAAATGTTAATAGGTAACATTTTTTGAGCCCCTACTGTTTTGGAGCATTTAGTCCTCAAAATGAATCTTTGTGGTACTATTGTTTTTGTTTGTTTGTTTTTTCTCTTAAAGCCTTTACTTTGAGACATGATGGAAAAAATCTTACAGGTACCCATGGAAAAGTAAGACATGATCACAGTTTGTGGTACTATTGTTATTTTCATGGTACAGATAAGGAAACAGGGGCTTAGGTTAAGTAACTTCAGAGTCACACAACTAGTAGGACCTTCATCAAGGTCTGTCTTACTCTAAAACCACTGTAATGCACCTAACCATATGTGGAACATAAACAGGGCAGAGGACCTTAGGGGAAGGGAGGGAAAACAGAATGGAAGTCATCAGAGAGGGAGAAAAGCCATGAGAGACTCTTAACTCTAGGAAACAAACTAAGGGTTGTTGGAGGGGAGGCGGGTAGGGATGGGGTAACTGGGTGATGGACATTAAGGAGGGCATGTGATGTGATGAGCCCTGGGTGTTATATGAAGCTGGTAAAAAAATAAAGATCACTGTGATAAAAAAATAAAACCACCATAGTGTACCTAACCAGCAGTTTAAAAGGCACTGATTTAAATGATCTTTACAGTGATGGTAATGATGAATTCATCTAATTTATCCATCCTTACTAGAATGATGTATATCCCAGAGTAGTTTGGCTTTGGATAAAGGGCACGGTAATGTAACAAGTTTTCTTTGGAGACCTAGAAACTCTTTATACCTGTCTTAAAACAGCTGAGGATATTTGGCTCTAGATCACTGGCCAATACGGATAACTAAATCATGCCACCTCATAGTAAATTTGTTCCTAATAGGTTTTATTTTATTCTGTTAACTAACAGAAAGGAAGAATAATAAAAGCCTGGACTCCCAATTCTGGCTGCACTGCTTATTAGCTTTGGAACTTTTGAACAAAGTGCTTAACCTCTCTGAACTTCCATTTCCTTGTCTGTAAGAATACCTCCTTTTTCATGATTATTGTGAGTTGTAAATGAAATAGTTGTTAAATGGTAAACGCAGTGCCTTGAAGATAATGGGAGTAACATATACGATAATAGCTGTTTATAACTATATTGTCATTTTCATTATTCATGTTAGAACAAACAAGAGTAGGGAATGATTTTTTTAAACACTTGTTTTGCAAACTTGAGTCCTTTGGAAATAAACAGCCTGTTGATAAGCATTCAGACAGACTAATGTGCCCTACCCTTACATGAGAAACATCATAGTCATAGCAATCAGCCAGTTTGTTTTAATTTCAAAGAGTTCTATTATGAATATAAGGGTACATGTTTCTACTTTTAGATATGTCTGTGTACATATAACTATAGTTTTTGGGGAGAAGAGAGTATGTGTATGCATCTATTAAATCTAGACTAATTTAGCTTTTAGTGTTTTTGTTTGGTAGAAGTCTTATCCTCATTTCTTAGTTCATTGTCATCGTTGAATTGTGGAAGAAAATAATGTTATGTTTCCGTAATAGTACACTTATTTATTTCAAAGACCAAACTATTTTTGCAATTTTTTACAAGCCACTGAACATAAAACTTAATTTTTGCTTGAGGTGTTTTTCACCTTGTAAATGAGAAATAAGCAAAAACACAATCAGTCATCAGCACTAGTAAACAGAAAACATGATTTGCAGAATATGCTGCCCACTCTAATATCAGGCATATAAATAAAATCATTTTTATAAAAAGAAATTGAAGAGGGGAAAAAGAAAGCCGAAACTCATTGAGAAAACTTGCAGTTTCCTCCTTTCCACGCATGCTTTTAACAGCATTTCTTTTAAGCATTTTCTAAAAATTGAAGGTGTGCCTGAAAGGTGACAAAAAGTACCCTTTTAGAAATTTATTTTCCAAAACATAATTTTATTTCCTTTTTTTAATTTTTATTTTTATTTTAAGATTTTATTTATTTATCTGACAGAGAGCACAAGCAGAGGGAGAGGGAGGCAGAGAGAAAAGGGAACATTAGGCTCCCCGTTGAGCAGAGAGCCAGATGAAGTGGGGCTTGAAATGGGGCTCGATCCAGGACCCTGGGATCATGACCTGAGCCGAAGGCAGACACTTAACTGATTGAGCCACCCAGGAGCCCCTAATTTTATTTACTTTAATATATTCTTAGTTTGGTATGAGTATTTTCTAAAATGTTCTAAGTTCTTACTAATGCTAGGGAATGGCTGGTACAGGGTTGTAAGCAAGCTACTCAAGTTTGGGCCTATGTCATATAAAGGCCTGACCCACTACCTTGTAGGAAGTCTATGTTTAGAAGAATTTGAGGGTACATTTCTGGGCCAGA
The DNA here is from genome assembly GCF_003265705.2 of Callorhinus ursinus. Lineage (NCBI taxonomy): Eukaryota > Metazoa > Chordata > Mammalia > Carnivora > Otariidae > Callorhinus > Callorhinus ursinus. Next base: position 38,761,485 of record NW_027397070.1, read on the forward strand.
CATCCAGAGATACTCAGGTTTGCAAGGTTTCCAAGTCTCTTTTCAACATTTTATCCTAGGGGTTCTGCTTCACTTAGTAAACTAGTAATTGTTGTAGTGTTACCATTTTATTCTACCTTCAAACCTTGCATCTAAAAGATCCGTAGTAGCATGATTTGGCAGGCAAAGTCTTTCCATTTCTTAATAAAGCCATTCACTACTTTCTTAATTTGTAAGAAAAGATTTCCAATAGTAGTTTCTCAGGTCTACTTAGTATATAAGCTTTGACAAAAATTCAATAGTCTGTAAATCCTCTGCCCAGAAGATATTCTCACCAAAGATTCTTGCCCCTTGAGTACATGAAGAAAATTAGCTGTTACTATTGAGAATGATGGAATGGAGAACTTTCTCAAAAAAACAATAGATGTTAACAGTAGAATAACTTGATAATAAGGCCAGGATTAGACACTTATTTTAACCAAAAAAACCTAGAATAAAATGTCCAAAATTTTTACAAAAACCTGTATTTTGAGTGTTTTCTTATATTAAAAGTGTTCATTCTTAATGAAAAACATGAATTTGGGAAAACAAAAAAACAAAAACAAATGCAGCAATTTGATTTTTGAAAAAGTAATTGTATTTTCCATTTACTCATATTTCAATTTCACAAGTGTTTTATTTTTCACCTCTCACTGATCTTTCACTTCTCACTGTAGCTGGCTACAAACAGAGTTTTGTTGTTTTCCCCTTCCTTTACCACCTTATTCTTTTTCCCCTTGGCTCTGATAAATAGTGATTTGTTTGTTCATTTATTCAAAAAATATTTATGAAGCAATTATGGTGTGTCAGAGAATGTGTCAGATGCTAGATATAAAATAGTGCCCTCACAGATTTGAATGTAGCAGAGAGGAGAAATAAGCTTTTACCTTAAATATGTGGTTATAGAAACAACCAAAATCACCATCAGTAGGGGATAGGTTAAATAGATTATGATGTTTCTGTAAAATGAATGTTTGTAGCTCTGTGTGTGTGTAACATTTTTAGAAAAATGCCTAAGACACTGCCAACAGTGATTGCCTCTACTGAGGGTCCATGGGGACTGGACTTGTTATTCATTATATATAATCTTGTACCTTAAAAAAGAAATAAACCTCTATTCACATACTATATTTTCAAAGAAACTTTATGTAAATAAGATTTAAGAAAAATTTGCAGTACAGTGAATAAGCAAATAAGCAATTACACTTTTGTCAAAAAAAAATCTGGAGGTAAAACCTTCAATTTTTAAAACAATCACTCATTACCTTAATTTGTATGTTTTGTCCAAAATGCCTTCTTTTAACAGGGGTGCTGTTGTCACATTTGAAGTAAGCAGGGACAACTATCAGCCTAGATTGTTCTGTCTTAGGCTGTTGGATGATGAAAGAATGGTCTAATTTACACTTTCTATTTCACTTGTCAAAATAAACTTGGTCACAGATTTTCTTGGAGAATTGACCCTGAGACCCCTTTTTAATGTTGATATTATAGTATCACAGAGCCGAATTTGGATACAGATTATCCCATGTGATTATTCTGTTAAAACTGATGTGGTTGCTTGACCCTTCTATTTCTTCTTGGGTTCCATTTCTAATTTCTGCACGTTAGGTAAAATGGGTAGGTATAATGACAAGAAGCAGTTCATATGAATAAAATGATATTTTCTCTCAATAGAGAGAAGGCCGGGCTCTTCCATCTAATTTGACAGACCCTTGGCAAAGCTTGACATTTGAATAAATGTAATTTTTTTGTGTGCTTTTGCTGGGAATATTTTAGTCCCATGAAATTCTAACTGAAAAAATATTGAGCATCTATGAGTTATTGAGTATAATGCCAATTTTCAGCCAGTTTAGTTCATATTTATAAATGGTCCAAATTTATGTTAGTCTTAGTGGTTTATTGATAGGGTGCCACTATTACAGATTCTCTTTATAAACTGTGTTCTTTCTTTTTTTGTTTTTAATTATTTTTATCATAGGAGCTCTTGTCCCATAACCAAAGTTTAGGTAGATGATGAATAACTATGTTGGTTAATCTCTTTTAAATAAAGGACAGGCGACTTGATATTTTTATAGCAGTATTCTAATATGCAGTGTTGCCTGATGCCAGAAGTTGAGAGTTAAATAGCATTAATGATGAGTATCTACCCAATTTTTATCTAGTTTTTTAAGAGATGTCTCTGTAATTAAAGAGTATTTTTAATACATACATGAAGCTCAGAAAATAATGTAATTCCATGTCCCTGTCACTCCCATTGAATAAGTGTTGACATTTTGCTTCAGATTGTTAGAAAAAATTCAGATATTACTCCCTTCCTCAGTCCCATTTTCATTCCTCCCTTCCCAGAGGTATCACTATTCTGAGTGTCATATATACCTTCTGTCCATACTTTTATTCTTATATTATGTATATATGTATGAAAGCATGTTGTTTTATGTGTTTTAAAGATTTATATGAATGTGTCATACTACATATGTATGACACATGTATCAATATTCTGTGACTTCTTTCATTCAACATTGTGATACTTGTGCAGGATTTTGCCTAAGTCATACTTGGAGATAGACCCATTACTCTATTGATAAATAGAAAATATCTCCTTGTGCTAAAGTCTCTCTAAGGTGATTTCCTGGAAGGACATATGCTCAGTCTTATTATATGGGCATCCTTGACTTTGAAGTAATTTCACGGTTATTTTATAAATGGATTGTTCTACTTTTACCTCTCTACCTTTATTATATGTTATGGGCTGAATTGTCTCCCCCCTGGCCCTCAGATTTGTATGTTGAAGCCCTATCCCCCAGTAGCTCAGAACATGATTAAATTTAGAGTAGGGCTTTTAAAGAGGTTATTAGTTAAAATGAAGCCATTAGGAATGTCCCTAAAACAATCTAACTGGTGTCCTTATAAGAAGAGGATGCTTGGATACACAAAAGAGACCTCAGGGAGTCACTCACACAGAAGAAAGACCATGTGAACACACATGAGAAGGTGGCTATCTACAAGCCGAAGAGAAAGGCCTCAGAGGAAACCAAACCTTGATTTTGGACTTTAACCTTCATAACTGTGGGAAAATAAGTTTCTATTCTTTAAGCCATCAGTTTATGGTATTTTGTTATGGCAGCCCTAGCAAACTAATAGAGTAATTCCAAATACTGCCCTATATCCTCACCACCATTCAGTATCATACCTTTTAATTGTTGTCAGTCTAATAGGTGAGAAATGATATATCTGTTTTAATTTGAATATCCTAGTTAGTAGAATTTTAGAGTTGATCACTTCTCAGGAGTATTAATCAGTGAAGTCCTTTTCTATGAACTGCTAGTTCATATACTTTGCACATTTTTCTGTTACTTTTTTTCTTTATATAATCTAGATTAATAATTAGGTATTTTCCATTCTCTTCTGTACATCTGTGACTTGCATATAAACTGTATTGCATAGAAATTCCTATTCAGGGCAGTCAGATTATCAATCTTTCTTTTTATGGTTTGGACTTTTAAAATCTTTTGGGTTTTTTTTTAAGATTTTATTTATTAGACAGAGAGAGTGAACTCGTGTGTGTGTGCATGGGGGGGCGGCGGGAGTAGTAGAGGCAGAGGGAGAGGGAGAAGCACACTCCCCGCTGAGCAGGGATTTCCCTGGGATCATGACCTGAACCTGAACTGAATGCAGACGCTTAACTGACTGAGCCACCCAGGTGCCCCTGGACTTTTAAAATCTTATTTTTTAAATTCTTCTTTTTCCCAATATCTTGAAGAATGTAAAATTTCTTCTAAAATGTTAAAGTTTTAATTGTCAGATTATTTTTCACATTTTCCAAGTAGGAAGCCAGATATCTCAGTGATCATTTATTGAATAATTTATCTTCTCCCCAGTAATTTAGAATGATACCTCTGTCATACATGCTGGGATCTATTTCTAGGTACTTTATTCTGTTCCATTAGTCTGTTTATCTGACCTAATGCCGATACCACACTGTTTTAATGTATTATTATTTTGCAAAATTATCTAGTCTCTTTGAGGCCTTTGGTTTTTCATATGAATTTTAGGATTACCTTGTCAAATTCAATTAAAATTTTGGTAATTTTTTATTAGAATTGCATCTAATATGTAGGTCAATTTGGAGGACAATTACTTCTTCAGAAAATACATGGGTTTTTTTCCCCCATACAAATCATGTTGCTCTTTTGTTAGATTTATTCCTTAGTACTTGATTATTTTTTAGTTACTATTTTAAATGTGATATTTTTTAAAGATACATTTTGCAATTTGTGCTTATTGTTGTTTAGGAACATTAAACTAATTTTTATACCTTAATATTGTATCTAACAATTCCCCTAAACTCTTTTAGTATAATTAATTTGTAGATTATTTTGGATTTTCTACATTAAAGATCATATCATCTGTGAATAACACACCGGTTTCTTCCTTTTCTTTGCTTGTCTTCCTTCTTACTACCTTGGCTAAGACTTCAGCACAGTGGTAAATAGAAGCAGGGAAGGGCAGACATTCCTTCTTTTGTTCTTAACTTTAAAAGCAATACTTTTGATGATTTGATCCCTGGAATGTGATATTTACTATGAATTTATGATAGATACACCTTAATCAAGTTAAGGAATTTACCATTCCTTGTTGTTAAGAATTTTATAATGATGGGTATTTTTTTTAAAGATTTTATTTATTTGTTTGACAGAGAGAGAGGGAACACAAGCAGGAGGAGCAGGAGAGGGAGAAGCAGCCTTCCCACTGAGCAGGGAGCCCGATGCGGGGGCTTGATTCCAGGACCCTGGGATCATGACCTGAGCTGAAGGCAGATGCTTAACGACTGAGCCACCCAGGTGCCCCTATAATGATGGGTATTAAGGAGGGCATGTTTTATAATGAGCACTGGGTGTTATACGCAAACAATGAATCATGGAACACTACATCAAAAACTAATGATGTACTGTATGGTGACTAACATAACAATAAAAAAATTTTTTTATAATGAGTAAATTTTAAAATTTGTCACTTTTTTTCCTGTTTCTATTGAGCTTGTAATTTTATTTCTTTCCTTTAATTTGTTAATGCAATGAATTTACATGAATAGCTTTTCTAATAATAAATCAATTTGTTATTCTTGGATACAGTATGAGTAGTCATGATGTAATTTTAAATACATTGCTGTATTTGTTAATATAACACTTCAGATTTTGAAAATAAGATTTAAATTGAATTGGCTTTTTTATTTTCCTTGATATTTATACTCCTTTTATATCAACCTTATACTAGTCTCAGGAATGGAATTTTAGAGGATCCTTTCAATATAATCCATAGAAAACTTCAATTCAGATAACTGTTTTATAAAGATTTTTATAACTCATACATAAAAATGCCTAGGGGTGCCTGGGTGGCTCAGTAGGTTAAGTGTCTGCCTTCGGCTCAGGTTGTGATCCCAGCATACTGGGATCAAGTCTGGCATCAGACTCCCTGCTCTGTGGGGAACCTGCTTCTCCCTCTGCCTCTGCCTCTCTCTCTGTCTCTCATAAATAAATAAATAAAATCTTTACAATCAATCAATCAATCAATCAATAAATAAATAAATACGCCTGGACCTAGAATTTTTTTAATTCAATAGATTTTGACTAGTGATTCAATTTCTGTTTCTTTTTAAATACATTTGGTAATTTAATTTCTTCTAGAAATTATTTACTTTTTACATGTTTTTAAGTTAAGTGCCTGAATATGTTTATAGTATTTTGTGATGAATTTTAACATTACTGATCTGTGTTTATAATTTTCTTTTCATTCCTAATATTATTTTTGCCTAGGTTCTTTCTCATAATTAAGATCTTTATTGTTCCACCATTCATGGCCTAATTGTTGAAAGTGTTTAGAAAGGCAACCTGTTTTAAATCAATTATTAAATATATTTCTGATGATAAAAGTTTAATTTTTCTGAGAACGCTATATAATCATTCCACTTAGGCTACAAATTCACTGTTTTTTCATATTCTGACTAGAAAGTAAGAATGTACTGCTTTTCATATTTTTGGGCAGATCCACTGAATTCCTTGAAGAGTGGGGCTTATGTTTGGGTATTAGTAGGGCAACTTCATGTTTTAGTAAAGATTTTTGTCAAATGTTTTATTCAGGAGAATTTTAAAACTTTTGAAGTATACAGCAAATCTCAGAAAAACCTAACCTGTAGGCATTTTTACTTTTTTTTTCCCAAGTTTTTATTAAATTCCAGTTAGGTAACATACAATAAAATATTAGTTTCAGAAGAATTTAGTGATTCAACACTTACATACAAACCCCATTGCTCCTCATGATAAGTGCACTCCTTAATCCCCATCACCTACTTCACCCATCCCCCACCCGCCTCCCCTCTGGTAACCATCAGTTTGTTCTCTATATAGTTAAGAGTCTGTTTCTAGGCATTTTAAAAGGCACTTTAAATATGGAATGAGGATCATCTGCAGGAAGCCCAGTTTCATATTTAGGATGTCAGCTATAAGCAGTGAACCAGGATAGCACACAGTCTATCAGCAAAGTCCAATTTATCCATTTTTTTTTCTTTTACAAATCTTGCTTTTGTGTCATATCTAAGAAAACTTTGCCTAACTGAGGATCACAAAGGAATTTCTTATTTTCTTCCAGAAGTTTGATTGTTGTAAAAGCTGTCCTTTTTCTAGTATATTGCCTTTGTGACTGAAAAATCACCTTCACATGTACGTGTAGAAAGGTGGAAATACTGCCATTTGTTAGGGCTGAATAATATACCAGTGTGTGTGTGTGTGTGTGTGTGTGTGTGTGTGTGTGTGTGTACACCCAATGCCAAGACACACACTCACCATATATACCATATATTCTTTATCTGTTCATCCTTCAACAGACAGGTTTTTCCCATGCCTTGGGTATTGTGAATAATGATGCATTGAACATGGAAATGCACACGTTTCTTTGAGATACTGATTTTATTTCCTTTGGATATATACCCAGTAGGATTACTGGATCATATGGTAGTCCTGTTTTTAAATTTGTAAGGAATGTCCATACTGTTTTCCATAGAGACTGAATCAATTTACATTCCTGCCAACAGTGTGAAAGTTTCCCTTTTCTCCACATCCTTACTAGCACTTGTTATTTCTTGTCCATTTGATGACAACCATTCTAACAGGTGTGAGGTCGTATCTCGTTGTGGTTTTCATTTGCATTTTCGTGATGATTAGTGGTGTTGATCATCTTGCATGTACCTTTGCAAATGTTAGCCATTTATATGTTGACTTTGGAAAAATGTATATTCCAATCCTTTACTAATTTTTTAATCAGATGATGTTTTTTTTTTTCAGTTTACAGTTTTTGCTACTGAGTTGCATGAGTATTTTATAGATATTTGATATTAGCCTCTTATCAGATATATGGTTTGCAAATATTTCCTCCCATTCAATAGATTCCTTTTTCATTCTGTTGATCATTTTGTTTGCTGTACAAAAGCTTTTTAATTTGATGTAGTCCCAGTTGTTGGTTTTTGCTTTTGTTGCTTATGCTTTTGCTATCATATCCAAAAAATCATTGCTAAGACCAGTATCAAGTTTTAACTTTTGTTTCCTTCTAGAGTTTTATGGTTTCAGGTCTTTTATTTAAGTTTTTAATCCATTTTGAGTTAAACTTTATGAATGGTGGTAAGATAGGGGTCCAATTTCATTCTTTTGCATATGGTTATCCAGTTTTCCCAGCATCATTTCTTGAAGAGAACTATCCTTTCCCCATTGAGTATTCCTGGCTCCCTTGTTAAATATTAGCTGACTGCATGTGCAAGGCATTATTCCTGAGCTCTTGATTCTGTTCCATTGGTCTGTATATCTGTTTTTTTTTTTTAAAGATTTTATTTATTTATTTGATACAGAGAGAGAGACAGACAGACAGACAGAGAGCAAGCACAAGCCAGGGGAACAGCAGGCAGGGGAGAAGCAGGCTCCCTGCTGAGCAAGAAGCCCAATGTGGGGCTTGATCCCAGGACCCTGGGATCATGACCTGAGCCGAAGACAACTGTTTAACCGACTGAGCCACCCACGCACCCCTGTATATCTGTTTTTTTATGCCATGCCATACTGCTTTATATTCTACAGCTTTGTAATAGTGTTTGAAATGAGGAAGTGTGATGCCTCCAACTTTGTTCTTTCTTAGTATTGCTTTGTCTGAATAGTGTCTTTTGTGTTTCCATACAAATTTTAGGGTTTTTTTTTTTTTATTTCTCTGAAAAATGTCATTAGAATTATGGCAGGGATTGTGTTGAATCAATACATAGCTTGGGTAGTATGGATATTTTACAATGTTAATTTTTCTGATTTAAGAACATGAGTATTTTTCTATTTAGATCCTCTTTTATCAAAGTCTTATAATTTTCAGTGTACAAGTCTTTCACCTCCCTTTTATTCCTAAGTATTTTATTTTTTTTGGTACTATTGTGAATGGATTTTTAAAAATTTCTTTTTCAGATGTTTCATTATTAGTGTATAGAAATATAATTGATTTTTATGTTTCTTTTGTAACTTGCTACTTCACTGAATTTACTGATTAGTTCTAACAGTTTTTTTGGTGGACTCTTTAGGATGTTTTATATACAAGGTTATATCATCTGCAAACAGTTCTACTTTTTCCTTTCTGAATTGGGTGCTTTTTATTTTATTTTATTTTTTTGCCTGATTGTTCTGGCTGTGAGTTCCAGTACTGTGTTTAACAGGAGTAGTGAGAGTGGGCTCTTTAGTGTTGTCCTGATCGTAAAAGGAAAAGCTTTCAACCTTTTCGCATTGAGTATGTTGGCTGTAGGCTTGTCATATATGGCCTCTTATGTAGAGGTACATTCCTTCTATACCCACTGTGTTGAGAAATCTTACCATGAAAGAATGTTGAATTTTATCAAATGCTTTTTCAGAATCCATTGAGATAATCATATGATTATTATAGTTTGTCCTATTAATGTGATATATCAGGTTTAATCACATATATTGAACCGTCCTTGCATCCTAGGAATGAATCCCACTTGATCATGGTATATGATCCTTTTAATGTGCTGTTTTGGTGTGCTAGTATTTTGTTGAGAATTTTTTCATCTGCGTACTTCAGGGATATTGGCTTGTAGTTTTCTTTCCTTGTAGTGTCCTTATCTGGCTCTGGTAGCAGGATAATGCTGATCTTGCAAAATGAATTTGGAAGTGTTCCCTTCAGTTTTCTGGAAGAGTTTGAAAAGGATTATCATTAATTTTTTTTTTTAATGTTTTGTAGAATTTGCCCTTAAAACCATCTGGTACTGAACTTTTCTTTGTTGGGAGATTTTTGGTTGCTTGCTCAATCTTCTTACTCATTATTAGTGTATTCAGATTTTTTTATTTCTTGATAGATTGTATGTTTTTAGGAATTTACTCATTTCTCCTAGGCAGTCCAGTTTGTTGGCACATAATTATTCCTAACAGTCTCTTAAAATTCTTTGAATTTCTGTGGTACCAGTTGTAATGTCTTCTCTTTCATCTCTAATTGTTTTTAAGGTTTCAAATGTACTTTATTTCTTCAGTCATGCCATATTTTAATGGGTCCACAGTACTTTTACTTGGCATCAATTATGAGTTGGTTTTGAAGCAATTCAGTATTACACCAGCTGGGATGATTACTGATCTCTCCATTCCTTTGGGTTGACTCTGCCAACAGGAGACAGGTTCCATTCTATTCCAATTTGTGTTGCTGTATATGTCCATACAGCAACACAAAAAGTGGCTCTACTAGCTAATATAGCATTGCCGTATTTGTCAGAGAAATCAGGTGTCCCTTTCTGGTGGCTCTATCTTGCCATTGTTTGCTGAGTGCTTTGAACTTGGAGACAACTTAGAGCATTTTTGGCCATGGGAAACATCATGAAGCTGAAGACAAAATGGTGGCAACTGCAGCTATTGGTTAGCTACAATAGCTAAGTCCCATTGCAAAGAGCCCTGAAAAACCTCTAATTTTTTTTGTCTTTTTTTTCTTGGTAAATCTAGCTAAAGGTTTGTCAGTTTTGCTTAGCTTTTCAAAAAACCAACTTTTAGTTTCATTAAGCTGTCCTATTGTTTTCCTTTTCTCCATTTCATTTTCTTTCTGCTCATATTTTTGTTATTTCCTTCCTTCTGCTTATTTGGAATTAGTTTGTTTTTCCATGTCCTTAAAATATAAATTTAGATTGTTTATTTGAATGTCTCATTTCTTAATATAAGTATTATCACTATCAACTTCTGTCTTAGATCTGCTTTTCTGTATCCCCTATGTTTTGGTATGTTGGTTTTCCATTTTCATTTGTTTCAAGATATTTTTTTATTTCCTTTTTGTTTTTTTTTCTTTGGCCCATTTTTTGCTCAGTAGTGTGGTTTTTTATTTCTACATTATTTGTGGATTTTCCATTTTTTTCTCCTGTTACCTAGTTCTAGTTTCATACCATTTGGTCAGGAAAGATACTTGGAATGATTTCAGTCTTCTAAATTTGCTAAGACATTTCTTGTGACCTAAAATATGATCTGTCCTGGAGAATGTTCCATATGTGCTTGAATGCGTATGATGCTGCTGTTGGTTGGAATGTTCTGTATGTGCCTATGAGGTCAATTTTGTCTAAAGTATAGTTTAAATCCAGTATTTCCTTATTAATTTTATGTTTGGATGATCAATCCATTGTTGGATGTGGGGTCCCCACAGTAGTAGTAGAGCCTGCTATTGTTGTCTGTTTCTCCCTTCAGATCTGATAATAGTTGCTTAATATATTTAAGTGCTCTAATGTTAGGTACATATATGTTTACAATTGATATATACTCTTGGATGACTGACGTCTTTATCATTCTATAATGAACTTCTTTGTCTTTTGTTAACAGTTTTTTGACTTAAAGTCTATTTTTTTCTGGTTGTATAGTTACTCCTGCTCTCTTTTGGTTACCATTTTCATGGAATATCATTTTTCATCCTTTTACTGGAAGCCTATATGTGTCCTTAAAGCTGATGTAAATATTACAAGCAGCATATACTTAGATCTTATACTAGATCTTTTTTTTTAATCCATTTAGCCACTCTATTCCTTTTGATTGGAGAATTTAATCCATTTACATTTAAAGTACTTATTGAAAGGTAGACACTAATGCCATCATATTATTTTCTGAATGTTTTGTAGTTTTTCCCCTCTTTCTTCCTCTCTTGCTATCTTCCTTTGTGATTGATGATTTTACTTGGTAGTATTCTTTGATTGTATTCTCCTTATCTTTTGTGCATCTACTGTTGGTTTTTGTTTTGTGGTTACGATGAGAGTTACATGAAACATCTTATAGATATAACAGTCTATTTTAAGCTGATTACAACCTAACTTTGATCATCCAAAAAAACCTCTACCCTTTTACTCTCTCCCCACATTTTATATTTGGATGTCACAATTACATCTTTTTATATTGTATAGGGGTTAACAAGTTATTGTAATTATAGTCTGTCTTTTAACTTTTATACCAGAATGAAATGATTAAAACACTACCATATTACAGTACTGTAGTAGAATTTAGTTGTATACTTTCCTTTACTACTGTGTTTTATATTTTTATATGTTTTCATGTTACTAATTAGCATCTTTTCATTTCAACTTAAAGAACTTTTAGCATTTCTTATAAGGCTGGTCTGGTGGTGATGACCTCCCTTAACTTTTGTTGCTCTTGGAAATTCCTTATCTCTACTTCATTTTTGAAGGACAGCTTTATCAGATAAAGTGTTCTTTGTTGGTAGTATTTTTCTTACGGCACTTTGAATATATCATCCCACTCTCTCCTGACCTGTAAGGTTTCTCCTGAGAAAGCTGCTGATAGCCTCATGGAGATTCCCTTGTATGTAAAGATTTTTTTTTTTCTCTTGCTGCTTTTAAAATTTTCTGTCTTTGATTTTAGATAGTTTTATTATAATTTTTTGGGGTTGAAACTTTAAAGGGGTTTTCAGGCTGCATAAACTTAGATGTCCAAATCTCTGACCAGATTTGGGAAATTGTAACTTTAAATAAGCTTTCTGCTCCTTTCTTCTCTTTTCCTTCTGGGACTCCAGTAATTATAGATTGTTTCTCTTATGGAATCCCATAATTCATATAGTCTTTTTCACTTTCTAAAATTTTTTCTTCTTGCCCCTTTAACTGGATAATTTCAAATGACTGCTTCAGATTCACAAATTTTTTCTGCTGCTTGTTCAGATCTACTGTTGAAGCTCTCTGTTGAATTCTTCAGTTCCGTTATTGTATTTTCCAGTTCTAGAATTGCTTTTTTGTTTTATTTTATTTTTTTATGGTTTCTGTTTTTTTTGTTGAACCTGCCATTTTGTTCATGTATTGTTTTCCTAATTTTGTTTAGTTGCCTATCTGTATTATCTTGTCGTTACCAAATTCCTTTAAAAGGATTGTTCTGAATTCTTTTTTATATAGTTAATAGATCCTTTTTAAAATTTTTAATCATTTATTTTTTTAGATCTTTATTTCTTTAAGGTTAGTTATTAGAGCTTTATTAGTTTCTTTTGGTGGTGTCATGTTTACTTGATTCTTCCTGATCCTCATATTCTTATGTTGTCATTTGTTTATTTGAGGAAGCAGTTTCTTTTCCAGCCTTTGTAGGTTTGCTTTGGCAGGGAAAGACCTTCACCATTCAGCTCAGCTGAGGGTTCTTCAGGCAGCTGCTAGCATCTTCTGGCAAGCAGTGTGTGCCATCCGTGTCTCTAGTTGGATGGGGCCAATGTCTGTGCTCTGAGGTTGGTGGGGGGAACTGCCACTGTTCTGCAGTCAGGTGGGTCTGATGGCTGGGCTCTGCATTCAAGCATAACTGCTGGCTTGTGTCTATGTTCAGGCAGAGCTACTTGCTGGGCTTTGCAATCACATATGGTTGGACAGGTTGCAGATTGTGTTTCCTGGCAAGGTGGTATTGCTGGTTGCCCTCTGCGATTGGGCAAGGCCACATGCTGAACTCCGAATTTGCCTCTAGTCCCCAAGCTGTGCCCCCTGGCTTGATGGTGCCACTGGCTGGACTCTACATTCAATTAAGGCTATACACAGGGCTTTGCAACCAGATGGGAACTCAAGCTGTGCTCCTTGATCAGATGGGGCTGTAGGCTGTACCCCAAGTTGGATGGGGCTGCAGGCTAGGCTCTACGATTGAGCAGGCTACTGGTTGTGTTCTGCTGTTTGACAGTGTCTCTTGCTGGGCTTCCTGGTTGGGATTGACTAGCAGCTGTACCCCACAGTTGGATGGGACTGGAGGCTGTGCTCCATGGTCAGGCAGGGTTACCTTCTGGGCTCACTGGTCTGGTGGAGCCACAGGCTATGCTTTGTGATTAGGTGGGGTGACTGGCTGTGTATTCCGTCTGGGTGAGTCTGCAAGCTATGCCCAGCAATTGGATGGGGCTGTAGGCTGTCTGTGCTGTTGGATAGAGCTGTCAGGTTGAGCTCCAGAGCTGGAAGCTATGCTCAACGGTAGGGTAGTGCTGCTGGGGTTGGCTCCCTACCTGAATGGAACTGTAGAATGGGCTGTGTGGCTGCCTGGGATCCCTGGCCAGGATTCCCAGTCAGGAGCTGCTGGAGGCTATGGGGGCTATACTTAGAAGTTTGATGGGGCTACTGACTTGCTTCACTGCCTAGGCAGGCCATAGGATGTATTGTATGCTGCCCATGGCTGCCTGGCATCTTTGGTCAGGCTTCTCTGTTGGGTGGGGCTGGAGACTATGCCCAGCAGTTAGGTGTGGCCAGTGACTTGTTTCTCTGCTTTAGTGGGCCACAGGATGTGCTGCATAGGCCCAGCAGCTTAGGGCAGGCTTCCTGCTTAAGTGGGGCTGGAGGCTATACTCAGCATTTGATCAGGGCTGCTGATTTGCTTCTTGCGTAGGTGGGGCTCCTCACCAAGGTGTCCCTTTGACTGGGGACCCAAACCAAGAACTGCCATTTAAGCTCCCTGGCCAGTCGGAGGCACTAGCTCAGCTCTGCAAATGATCAGAGCCAGGGTCTGGGATCTCTGCCCAGGCCCCACAACTAACAGGAATGCTGTTGGCCAAGATCTGCACGCTTGTTGCTATGGGTCCGTTTCCCCTTCTCTAACTGTAGCTGATTCTCCCAGGAGTTTCTGTGAGGCATTGCTTAAGTGGAGCTCCCAGGAGGCATCAGGGATGCTAGGGAAGCTTGATGTCCACCTTGCACTCTTCCTTTTCTCACTGGAGAAACTGTAGGCCCAGGGGATCTCCTTGTGTAGCACTGCACTGACCTGGGGGAGGAACAATGCAGTCATAGTGAAACTGCTCCTCTTACCTTACTCTTTTTTTTTTTTTTTTAATTTTATTATGTTATGTTAGTCACCATACAATATACCTTTAGTTTTTGATGTGGTGGTCCACGATCCATTGTTTTCGTATAACACCCAGTGTTCCATGTAGTACGTGCCCTCCTTAATACCCATCACCGGGCTAACCAATCCCCCTCCCCCCTCCCCTCTAAAACCCTGTTTGTCTCTCAGAGTCCATAGTCTCTCATGGTTCATCTCTCCCTCCAATCCCCCCCCCTTCATTTTTCCCTTCCTTCTCCTAATGTCCTCCATGCTATTCCTTATGTTCCACAAATAAGTGAAACCATATGATAATTGACTTTCTCTGCTTGACTTACTGCACTTAGCATAATCTCCTCCAGTCCCATCCATGTTGATGTAAAAGCTGGGTATTCATCCTTTCTGATGGCTGAGTAATATTCCATTGTATATATGGACCACATCTTCTTTATCCATTCGTCTGTTGAAGGGCATCTCGGCTCTTTCCACAGTTTGGCTATTGCGGATATTGCTGCTATGAACATTGGGGTGGATATGGCCCTTCTTTTCACTACATCTGTGTCTTTGGGGTAAATACCCAGGAGTGCAATTGCTGGGTCATAGGGTAGCTCTATTTTTAAATTTTTGAGGAACCTCCACACTGTTTTCCAAAGTGGCTGTACCAACTTGCATTCCCACCAACAGTATAAAAGGCTTCCCCTTTCTCCACAACCTCTCCAACATTTGTTGTTTCTTTCCCTTTCCAGTTTTGCCATTCTAACTGGTGTAAGGTGGTATCTCAGTGTGGTTTTGATTTGAATTTCCCTGATGGCTAATGATGATGAACATTTTTTCATGTGTCTGTTAGCCATTTGTATGTCTTCTTCAGAGAAGTGTTTTTTCATATCTTCTGCCCATTTTTTGACTTGATTATTTGTTTTTTGGGTGTTGAGTTTGAGAAGTTCTCTATAGATTTTGGATACCAGCCCTTTATCTGTAGTGTCATTTGCAAATATCTTCTCCCATTCTGTGGGTTGCCTCTCTGTTTTGTTGACTGTTTCCTTTGCTGTGCAGAAGCTTTTTATCTTGATGAAGTCCCCAAAGTTCATTTTTGCTTTTGTTTCACTAGCTTTTGGAGATGTATCTTGAAAGAAGTTGCTGTTGGTGATGTCAAAGAGGTTACTGCCTATGTTCTCCTCTAGGATTTTGATGGATTCCTCTCTCACATTGAGGTCTTTCATCCACTTTGAGTTTATCTTTGTGAATGGTGTTAGAGAATGGTCGAGTTTCATTCTTCTGCATGTGGCTGTCCAATTTTCCCTTTTTTCCATTGCATATTTTTTCCTGCTTTGTCAAAGATTATTTGACCATAGAGTTGAGGGTCAATATCTGGGCTCTCTATTCTGTTCCATTGGTCTATATGTCTGTTTTTGTGCTAGTACCATGCTGTCTTGGTGATCACAGCTTTGTAATATAGCTTGAAATCGGGCAACATGATGCCCCCAGCTTTGTTTTTCTTTTTCAACATTTCCTTGGCAATTCAGTCTTTTCTGATTCCATACAAATTTTAGGATTGTTTGTTCCAGCACTTTGAAAAATGTCATTGGAATTTTGATCGGGATGGCATTGAAGGTATAGATTGCTCTGGGTAGCATAGACATTTGAACAATGTTTATTCTTCCGATCCATGAGCATGGAATATTTTTCCATCTTTTTGTGTCTTCTTCAATTTCTTTCATGAGTGCTCTGTAGTTCCTAGAGTATAGATCCTTTACCTCTTTGGTTAGGTTTATTCTGAGGTATCTTATGGTTTTTGGTGCTATTGTAAATGGAATCGTTTCTCTAATTTCTCTTTCTACAGTTGCGTTGTTAGCATATAAGAAAGCAACTGATTTCTGTGCATTGATTTTGTATCCTGCCACATTACTGAATTGCTGTATGAGTTCTAGTAATTTGGGGGTGGAGTCTTTTGGGTTTTCCACATAAAGTATCATGTCGTCTGAGAAAAGAGAGAGTTTGACTTCTTCTTTGCCAATTCGAATACCTTTTATTTATTTTTGTTGTCTGCTGTTGCTAGGACTTCTAGTACTATGTTGAACAATAATGGTGAGAGTGGGCATCCTTGACGTGTTCCTGATCTTAAGGGAAAGGCTCTCAGCTTTTCCCCATTGAGGATGATATTCGCTGTGGGTTTTTCATAAATGGATTTTATGAGCTTGAGGAGTGTTCCCTCTGTCCCTATACTCTGAAGAGTTTTAACCAGGAAAGGATGTTGTATTTTGTCAAATGCTTTTTCTGCATCAATTGAGAGGACCACATGGTTCTTCTCCCTCCTCTTATTAATGTGTTCTGTCACACTGATTGATTTGAGATTGTTGAACCACCCTTGCATCCCGGGGATAAATCCTACTTGGTTGTGGTGGATGATCCTTTTAATGTATTGTTGGATCCTATTAGCCAGGATTTTGTTGAGGATTTTGGAATCCATATTCATCAGGGATATCGGTCTGAAATTCTCCTTTTTGATGGGGTCTTTGCCTGGTTTGGGGATTAAGGTAATGCTGGCCTCATAGAATGAGTTTGGAAGTTTTCCTTCTGTTTCTATTTTTTTGAAACAGCTTCAGGAGAATAGGTATTATTTCTTCTTTGAATGTTTGGTAGAATTCCCCAGGGAATCCATCAGGCCCTGGACTCTTGTTTTTTGGGAGGTTTTTGATCACTGGTTCAATCTCCTTACTGGTTATTGGCCTATTCAGGTTGTCACTTTCTTCCTGTTTCAGTCTTGGCAGCTTATAGGTTTCCAGGAAGGCCTCCATTTCATCCAGATTGCTCAGTTTATTGGCATATGGTTGTTGATAGTAATTTCTAATAATTGTTTCTATTTCCTTGGTGTTAGTCGTGATCTCTCCCCTTTCATTCATAATTTTATTAATTTGGGTCCTTTCTCTTTTCTTTGGATAAGTCTGGCCAGTGGTTTATCGATCTTGTTAATTCTTTCAACGAACCAACTTCTAGTTTTGTTGATCTGATCTACTGCATTTCTGGTTTCTAATTAATTGATTTCTGCTCTAATTTTAATTATTTCTCTTCTAATGCATGGCTTAGGCATCGTTTGTTGCTTTTTCTCTAGTTCTTTAAGGTGTAGGGTTAGTTGGTGAATTCAGGATTTTTCTATTTTTTTGAGTGAGGCTTGGATGGCTATGTATTTCCCCCTTAGGACCGCCTTTGCAGTATCCCACAGGTTTTGGAGCAATGCGTTTTTGTTCTCATTGATTTCCATGAATTGTTTAAGTTCTTCTTTGATTTCCTGGGTGACCCAAACATTCTTGAGCAGAGTGGTCTTTAGCTTCAAGTGTTTGAATTTCTGCCAAATTTTTTCTTGTGATTGAGTTCCAGTTTTAAAGCATTGTGGCCTGAGAATATGCAGGGAATAATCTCAATCTTTTGGTATAGGTTGAGACCTGATTTGTGACCTAGTATGTGGTGTATTCTGGAGAAAGTTCCATGAGTGCTCGAGAAGAATGAGTATTCTGTTGTTTTAGGGTGGAATGTTCTGTAAATATCTATGAGGTCCATCTGGTCTAGTGTATCATTCAAAGCTCTTGTTTCCTTGTTGATTTTCTGCTTAGATGATCTGTCCATTGCTGAGAGTGGAGTATTGAGGTCTCCTACAATTAACATATTGTTATCAATATAACTCTTTATTTTGGTTAACAGTTGGCTTATGTAGATGGCTGCTCCCATGTTGGGGGCATAGATATTTACAATTGTTAGATCTTCTTGTTGGATAGACCCTTTCAGAATGATATAGTGTCCTTCTGTGTCTCTAATTACAGACTTTAGTTTAAAATCTAATTTTAATCTGATACAAGAATTGCTACCCGAGCTTTCTTTTGAGGTCTGCTGGCATGGAAGATGGATCTCCATCCCTTCACTTTCAGTCTGGATGTATCTTTAGGTTCATAATGAGTCTCTTGTAGGCAGCATATGGATGGGTCCTATCTTTTTATCCAATCTGCAACCCTGTGCCGTTTTATGGGAGCATTTAGGCCATTCACGTTGAGCTTGATTATTGAAAGATATGAATTAATTGTCATCATGTTGCCTGTGAAGACGTTGTTTTTATAGATTGTCCCTGTAACTTTCTGTTGTATATGACTCTTGGGGTCTTTCTCCTTTTATAGAACCCCCCTTAATATTTCTTGCAGGGCTGGCTTAGTGGTCACCTATTCTTTCAGTTTCTGCCGGTCGTGGAAGCTCTGCATCTCTCCATCCATTCTAAATGACAGCCTTCTGGATAAAGTATTCTTGGCTGCATGTTCTTCTCATTTAGTACCCTGAATATGTCTTGCCAGGCCTTTCTGGCTTGCCAGGTCTCTCTGGATAGGTCTGATGTTATTCTGATGTTCCTCCCTCTGTATGTAAGGAATCTCTTCCCCCTAACTGCCCTTAAGATGGTTTCCTTGGTTCTAAGATTTGCAAGTTTTACTATTACATGCCGGGGTGTTGGCCTGTTTTCCTTGATCTTGGGAGGGCTCCTCTCTGCCTCTAGGACACGAATGTTTGTTTCATTCCCCAGATTCGGGAACTTCTCAGCTACGATTTGCTCAAATACATCTTCTAGTCCTGTCTCTCTCTCCACTCCCTCCGGGATTCCAATTATTCTGACATCGGAATGCTTCATGGTGTCACTTATTTCTCTGATTCTATTTTCATGGATTCTGAGTTGTTTTTCCCTGGCCTCCTCTTTTCCCTTTTTATCTATTATACTGTCTTCCAGGTCACTTATTCGTTCTTCTGCCTCAGTTACCCTAGCTGTTAGATTATCTAGATTGGATTGGATCTCGATAGCATTTTCAAGTTCTGTCAATTCGGCTTTCATTTCTGCCCTTAGAGACTCTATGTTGCCATTACTTGATTTCTCCATTCTAGCCATTTCTTCACAATTGCTAGCCTGAATTCCATCTCCGACATCTTGGTTATATCTGCATCCATTTGTAAATCTGCAGCATAAGTCAAAATCTCTGAGTCTTTTCTATTTTGGGGGTTCCTCCTCCTAGTCATTCTGTTGATGGGTGTTTGTTTGAGGGAATGTATAAAGTCCAAATTACTGACTAGAACCCAAGCAAGATGCACCTGTTTTCTTGGGATCTTAGGGTTGCTGGCCTCTTGTTTTCCCAGCCTGTCTTCTGGGGGAGGGGCCTGCCACGCTGTTCCTCAGGCAACCCTGTTCTGGTGGAGTTGCCCTGCCCCCCTGTGGTGGGGGATGGGCTCCGTGGGAATCAGTTTTTGGGGCTTTTGTTCTCTGGTGGCTTTCCCTGGCGGCTTTCCACGTCTCTTCCTCAAGTCAGAGCAGAAGAGACCACTTCCAACCCTCTGCCTCAGAGCAGAGAGACCGCAGTCTGTTCTTTAGTGAGCTCGCCAGGCCACACTGTCTCCGTTTCCGTCCGTGCTGCTATAAACTGCAGCGTCCAGGGTTGTGTGCCCGTCCGCAGCGCCCCTAGTCCTGCCTCCAGGTCGGGGCTCCTCTCTGCCCTTTGTTTCTAAAACCGCAAGCTGCTCCCAGTTCGCAGGAGCCACCCTGCCACTCGGGGTTTCTGCCCCGGGGGCTGCCCTAAAGTCATTTCCCCGCCACTACCGGTCTGCGAGTCTGTGCCCCGTCCCCAGCACGCGAGGCTGTCGCTCACCGGCGGTGTGAGATTCCCCATGGCCAGGCACCCTCCGCTGCCATTTTTCCTCCAATATCTGCCCCCGGAATCACGGCTCCCCTCTTCGTACCTCCAAACCAACTGCCTGCGATATTCTGTTTGTAGAGATCCAGATCTTCTTACATCTCAGGCTGGTTTCGTGGGTGCTCAATAGTGGTCTGGTAGATATCCAGCTCAATTCTGGGGACCAGTTGAAATAGGGTCCCCTGCTCCGCTGCCATCTTTCCTTCTCTCCCTCGTACCTTATTCTAATGAGGTTTTTCTCGGGTTTTGTGGCCCAAGTGGATGCTTCAGCCTCACCACCATATTCTGGGGTCTTCACAAATATCTTGTCTTTAGATAGTTGCTATTTGCCCTTTCCCTGAAGGGGACCGAAGTTGGGAACCACCTATTTTGCTATCTTTCTAGTGGCGGTCTCCTGATGCCAGTTTTATTAAACCATTGTTAAATACGTTTTGTCTGGGTTTTCACTCGTTTCAGGAATTATGGTAAATTTAATCTCTGTTGCTTCATCTTGGCCAGAAGATGTCCTATATATCTTTTGTAGAGTGAGTATGATTTCAAAAAAAAAAAAACAAAAAAACCCTCAAATCCCAAATATACAGATAATGTCCTTGCAGATTGACTCTTTTCTGGATGGGTTTTGGAAAGAATAGTCCTTATTGTGTACTTTTTTTACACTGGCTTCTCCATTACTTTTATCTACAGTTTATCCACAGTTGGATTAGGTTATTGTATATTATAATGTAATATAAATTACTAGTTCATGTATGTTTTATTAAAATTAAATTGGACTTAGTACTTAATGGAAATCTGCTGAAATGATTTTATGCTGTTTTTTTTCTTGCCTATTTTACACTAATGTTTTTCATCAATATATGAAGAAATGAGATAAAAAGGAGAACCTAGACATATCTTTGTATTGTCTGAAATTTTCTGTCATTAAGATATGTTCTGGAAAAGGACATTCTTGTCCTATGGCATATTGCTGTCAAAATAAATTCAAGAGGTAGTAGTTTTATTCTGTTTTCAAATTATTACCTAGAAATCAGCCATCTAATTCAGAAAGAGATTAAAAGCCAAATTTTAAAAATTATATGCCAGGAAATGCCTCATTTATGAATGTATGCACATTTGAGCTTATAAATTGGGTAATTGTGCACCTAACAACTCTATATATTTTATCATTATTCACTTTATATGTATACAAATGAAGGCTTTGTAATTCAAATTTTGTAGCCTGGGATACTCATGATTAGAGAATCGTTATTTTTCATGCTGCTGTTCAATGTTAATGCATACAACTACAGAATACTTCATTTACTCTGGTAGAGCTATACCAAGAGCTTCTTTACTAAACATGTATTCTGAAGTGGTATAGGTACGTAATAGTTAATTTGGCTTCCTCTGCTATATAAAAAAGTGTTCGAAAACGAGTAAGAAATCTGTATTGGAGTCTTTGCATCAAATGACTGAATTGACATCTGAATTTCAGTTCTGCCAAGTATATTTTAAAAATTGTTTCCTTAAAATGACTGTGATAAGGATACCCCAGATATTTTGAGATTACAGCTCATCTCTAAAATGATTGAGCCCAGATACAATAGTCCTGAAAGTTTATTGCCAAATATTGTGCTAAGTACTTTTATAGATTTTGGAAGAAAAATCAGCCATTATTTAATCTTCACAATAATTACACATATGTGTATATACAGACAGATGTATGGATGTATATGTGTACGTGTGTTAGTTTTCTATTGCTACTGTAACAGATACCACAGACTTTGTGGCTCAAAACAATAGAAATTTATTCTCTTACAGTTTGGGAGCTGGAAGTCTGAGGTGAGTTTTACTGGGCCAAAACCATAGTGTCAGCAGGGCCATATTTCCTCTGGGAAACTCTAGGGGAGAATCTCTTCCCTTGCTTTTCCGGGCTTCTAAAGTTGCATTCTTCATATTTGTTGCTCATGACCCACCCTCCATCTTTAAAGCTTTAAAGCCACACCATCTTCTCCTCTTTTACAGTAAAATCTCCCTCTGTCTCCCTCTTGTAAGAACCTTTGTGATTACAGTTAGGGCCCACCTGGATAATCCAGGACGATATCTCCCCCCCTGCCCCATCTCAAGATCCTTAACTTAATTAATCATATATTTAAAGTTTCTTTTGCCATATAACGTAGCATTTATAGATTCCAGGATTGGGATATAGATGTCTTTTATGGCTAAAATGGAGTACAGAATGTTGCCAAAGTCATATAAAAACAAAACATGTTAAGAACAAGTCCTGTTTGTAAGTTGTATGGATAGGTTGATAACATAAACAAGAAATCCTGGAGTTCCTCTGCTATGTTCCAACATTTTATGTTGTTGGCCGATATTTTTCATTTCTGATAGAAACAAACAGGACATTAATCTTCAGTTTTTCTCCTGATATGCTTCATCTCCTGGTCTTGTCTTATCCTTCTATAAAAGCAGTACTTAGTAATCTGAGGTCATGAGTTCATGAATTGGAGCACAGATTTACATAGCCTGATATTGTGGTTAATTCAGAAATAATTTGTATTTGCTATTTGAGCACAGGCTCATGTTCAGATACATGCTTTCTTATTTCCCTTAAGCCTTTTTGTCACCTCTCCTTCACCTTTGTTGCTCTTGACGCTAATGAAGAATTGACCACTTTGCTACTGATGGTGTTTTTCTAAGTAATATGATGAGAGTTTTTAGGACACAGTTCTAAAGATTCCTTTATTCCTAGAAGATCATAGATCTCTGAGCTAGATTATTTTTTTTCTGCTTTTGTTCAGTATCATTCCATTGTTTATGCTTTATCCTACACCTTTGGAGAGAAAATTTTATTTTGTACTTCTAATATATGGTTTGTGACTTCTAGAGTTACCGAGAAATATGTTGTAGCAAATAAGCTTTAATTCTGTTGCATGATTTATAAGCTAAATGTTTACATTTTCTTTTTTGAACTACAGGATACCAGAAGGTCCCATTGATCAGGGGCCAGCTTCAGGAAGGGTTCGTGCTTTAGAAGAACAGCTTTTGAAGGCCAAAGAACAGATTGAAAATTATAAGAAACAAACTAGAAATGGTAGGTGATTATGCAGTGTTTTCCCTCTTTAATATATTGATATTACCACAAATAATTAAAGACTTTCTTTCATCAAAATGTTGGGAATATTGATACTATTTATTCTTTGACTGCAGGTCTGGGGAAGGATCATGAAATCCTAAGGAGGAGGATTGAAAATGGAGCTAAAGAGCTCTGGTTTTTTCTACAAAGTGAATTGAAGAAATTAAAGAATTTAGAAGGAAATGTACTCCAAAGACATGCAGATGAATTTCTGTCAGATTTGGGACATCATGAAAGGTGCTATTCTTTTTTTTACATTTCATTTGGGCTTTGATAAAGATTATAATCTAAGAATATAAACTGGAACTTCTGTTAATTTCCCTGCTGAATGGTAAGTGATACCTACCATATTTAGGAGAAGAGTACCTGAGGTTTCAAGGACAATAATTCCCAAATGTAGTTCATCAACTAAAACATATCACTGGAAAATATTATTTAAAATGTATTTCTATGGGCATCTGGGTGGCTCAGTCAGTTAAGCATCTGCCTTCGGCTCAGGTCATGATCCCAGGGTCCTGGGATCGAGGCCCACATCGGGCTCCCTGCTCAGCGGGAAGCCTGCTTCTCCCTCTGCCTGCCACTCCCCCTGCTTGTGCTCTCTCCCTCTCTCTGCTCTCTCTCTGACAAATAAATAAAATCTTAAAAAAAATTTTTTTTAAATAAAAATAAAATGTATTTCTAGAAATCTTTATATAATAAGCCCTAAGTAAACTCTGAAGGTAGTGATGTCAGCCAGTAAATACATTAAAATATCTTCCTGTAAATTTCCTTCATAAACAATCAATAATTGGAGTATGCAGTTTTTACATTACAGTATATTGGAACTCATACTGAGGCTGGAAGTTATGTTTCTAATTCAGACATTAAAAACTTTAAAATAGCACCTTTTTAGGATTCCTAATTAAAGGTTAACGGTTTTTTGATGAAAGGGTGCATTCTTTTAATTATTTTTCTACTTAGTTGCTAGAAATAAGAATCTGAAATCTCCTGTTAAGTATATTTCTCCTGTTTACACATTCCTGAAAATATGCAGTTTATCTTCCATAGAAAGGAAAACCTTTTGGTACTGGTGTATTCATGCAGAACACAGTGTATCTGAGAATCATTATAAATAAAATGAAATCTGTCCTTATGCCTATTATATATACAATTCTATATTCCCAGTAGGATTCTGGTGGCAATTACTGTCTCATTAGTGAACAGTAAAAGAAAAATTGTTGTATTAACACAACCTACCACTGTGAAGAAGAAAAGAATTACTCCACAACCAAGAGATTCATATATATTAACATCAGTAGCAATATTGTATGGATTTTGAAATATTGTTGTTCTATTTTAAGTGAAATTACAAATAAAATCCATCAGTTCATTGGAATCATTTCAGCATTAATCTACTAAAGTAAGCATAAATTTCAAGATGCATTTAGCCCTCCCCCTTTGGAAGTTTTAGCCATACTTAGATCATCAGACCAGATGCTGACTGTATCCTTATTGCTTCTCTACCCTAAAGCTGATTCTGGGCCTCATGATTCTGCTAATTGGAGCTGTGTGCTTGTGTGCTTTGCTTATCAAAGTTTTATAGGAAAATGTACATCTGAAGAGGATTTGAGTTGGGTAGACTATGTGGTATTTAAAGGAGAATTTTGTCAATAAAAATAGGTCAACACCCCGACATCTAATAGTAAAACTTACGAGTCTCAGAGACAAAGAGAAAATCCTGAAAGCAGCTCGGGAGAAGAGATATGTAACCTACAATGGTAGAAATATTACATTGGCAACAGACCTATCCACAGAGACCTGGCAGGCCAGAAAGGACTGACATGATATCTCCAGAGCACTAAACGAGAAAAATATGCAGCCAAGAATACTATAACCAGCTAGGCTCTCATTGAAAATTGAAGGAGAGATAAAAAGCTTCCAGGACAAACAAAAACTAAAGGAATTTGCAAACACAAAACCAGCCCTCCAAGAAATATTGAAAGGGGTCCTCTAAGCAAAGACAGAGCGTAAAAGCAGCACAGATCAGAAAGGAACACAGACAATATACAGTCACAGTCACCTTACAGGCAATACAGTGGCACTAAATTCATACCTTTCAATAGTTACCCTGAATGTAAATGGGCTAAATGCCCCAATCAAAAGACACAGGCTATCAGATTCGATTAAAAAGCAAGACCCATCCATATGCTGTCTGCAAGAGACTCATTTTAGACGCAAAGACACCCCCAGATTGAAAGTGAGGGGGTGGAAAACCATTTACCATGCTAATGGACACCAAAAGAAAGCTGGGGTGGCAATCCTTATATCAGACAAATTAGATTTTAAACCAAAGACTGTAATAAGAGATGAAGAAGGACACTATATCCTACTTAAAGGGTCTATCCAACAAGAAGATCTAACAATTGTAAATATCTATGCCCCTAACGTGGGAGCAGCCAATTATATAAGGCGATTAATAACAAAAGCGAAGAAACAGATTGACAACAATACAATAATAGTGGGGGACTTTGACACCCCCCTGACTGAAATGGACAGATCATCTAAGCAAAAGATCAACAAGGAAATAAAGACTTTAAATGACACACTGGACCAAATGGACTTCACAGACATATTCAGAACATTCCATCCCAAAGCAAGGGAATACACATTCTTCTCTAGTGCCCATGGAACATTCTCCAGAATTGATCACACCCTAGGGCACAAATCAGGTCTCAACTGGTACCAAAAGATTGGGATTATTTCGTGCATATTTTCAGACCATAATGCTTTGAAACTTGAACTCAATCACAAGAGGAAAGTCGAAAGAACTCAAATACGTGGAGGCTAAAGAGCATCCTACTAATGAATGAATGGATCAACCAGGAAATTAAAGAAGAATTAAAAAAATTCATGGAAACCAATGAAAATGAAAACACAACTGTTCAAAATCTTTGGGATACAGCAAAGGCAGTCCTGAGAGGAAAGTATATAGCAATACAAGCCTTTCTCAAGAAACAAGAAAGGTCTCTAATACACAACCTAACCCTACACCTAAAGGAGCTGGAGAAAGAACAGCAAATAAAGCCTAAACCCAGCAGGAGAAGAGAAATAATAAAGATCAGAGCAGAAATCAATGAACTAGAAACCAAAAGAACAGTAGAACAGATCAACGAAACTAGGAGCTGGTTCTTCGAAAGAATTAACAAGATTGATAAACCCCTGGCCAGACTGATCAAAAAGAAAAGAGAAATGACCCAAATCAACAAAATCATGAATGAAAGAGGAGAGATCACAACCAACACCAAAGAAATACAAACAATTATAAGAACATATTATGAGCAACTCTATGCCAGCAAATTAGATAACCTGGAAGAAATGGGTGCATTCCTAGAGATGTATCAACTACCAAAATTGAACCAGGAAGAAATAGAAAACCTGAACAGACCTATAACCACTAAGGAAATGGAAGCAGTCATCAAAAATCTCCCAAGAAACAAAAGCCCAGGGCCAGATGGCTTCCCAGGGGAATTCTATCAGACATTTCAAGAAGAATTAATACCTATTCTTCTGAAACTGTTCCAAAAAATAGAAATGGAAGGAAAACTTCCAAACTCATTTTATGAGGCCACCATTACCTTGATCCCCAAACCAGACAAAGACCCCATCAAAAAGGAGAATTACAGACCAATATCCTTGATGAACATGGATGCAAAAATTCTCACCAAAATACTAGCCAATAGGATCCAACAGTACATTAAAAGGATTATTCACCATGCCCAAGTGGGATTTATCGCTGGGCTGCAAGGCTGGTTCAACATCCACAAATCAATCAACTTGATACAATACATTAACAAAAGAAAGAACAAGAATCATATGATCCTCTTAATAGATGCAGAAAAAGCATTTGACAAAGTACAGCATCCTTTCTTGATCAAAACTCTTTCAGAGTATAGGGATAGAGGGTACATACCTCAATATCATAAAAGCCATCTATGAAAATCCTACAGCGAATATCATTCTCAATCGGGAAAAGCAGAGAGCTTTTCCCCTAAGATCAGGAATGGGGCAGGGATGTCCACCATCACCACTGCTATTCAACATAGTATTAGAAGTCGCAGCCACAGCAATCAGACAACAAAAAGAAATCAAAGGCATCCAAATCGGCAAAGAGGAAGTCAAACTCTCACTCTTTGCAGATGATATGATACTGTATGTGGAAAACCCAAAAGACTCCACCCCAAAACTGCTAGAACTCATACAGGAATTCAGTAAAGTAGCAGGATATAAAATCAATGCACAGAAATCAGTTGCATTCCTGTACACCAACAACAAGACAGAAGAGAGACAAATCAAGGAGTCGATCCCATTTACAATTGCACCCAAAACCATAAGATAGCTAGGAATAAATTTAACCAAAGAGGCAAAGGATCTGTACTCAGAAAACTATAAAATACTCATGAAAGAAATTGAAGAAGACACAAAGAAATGGAAAAACGTTCCATGCTCATGGATTGGAAGAACAAACATTGTGAAGATGTCAATGCTACCTAGAGCAACCTACACATTCAATGCAATCCCCATCAAAATACCATCCACTTTTTTCAAAGAAATGGAACAAATAATCCTAAAATTTGTATGGAACCAGAAGAGACCCCGAGTAGCCCGAGGAATATTGAAAAAGAAAAGCAAAGCTGGCAGCATCACAATTCCGGACTTCCAGCTCTATTACAAAGCTGTCGTCATCAAGACAGTACGGTACTGGCACAAAAACAGACACATAGATCAATGGAACAGAATCGAGAGCCCAGAAATGGACCCTCAACTCTATGGTCAACTAATCTTTGACAAAGCAAGAAAGAATGTCCAATGGAAAAAAGACAGTCTCTTCAACAAATGGTGTTGGGAAAATTGGACAGCCACATGCAGAAGAATGAAACTGAACCATTTCCTTACACCACACACAGAAATAGACTCCAAATGGTTGAAAGACCTAAACGTGAGACAGGAGTCCATCAAAATCCTAAAGGAGAACACAGGTAGCCACCTCTTCGACCTCAGCCACAGCAACTTCTTCCTAGAAACATTGCCAGAGGCAAGGGAAGCCAGGGCAAAAATGAACTATTGGGATTTCATCAAGATAAAAAGCTTTTGCACAGCAAAAGAAACAGTCCACAAAACCAAAAGACAACCGACAGAATGGGAGAAAATATTTTCAAATGACATATCAGATAAAGGGCTAGTATCCAAAATCTATAAAGAACTTATCAAACTCAACACCCAAAGAACAAATGATCCAATCAAGAAATGGGCAGAAGACATGAACAGACATTTTTCCAAAGAAGACATCCAAATGGCCAACAGACACATGAAAAAGTGCTCAACATCGCTCGGCATCAGGGAAATCCAAATCAAAACCTCAGTGAGATACCACCTCACACCACTCAGAATGGCTAGAATGAACAAGTCAGTAAACGACAGATGTTGGCGGGGATGTGGAGAAAGGGGAACCCTCCTACACTGTTGGTGCGAATGTAAGCTGGTGCAACCACTCTGGAAAACAGTATGGAGGTTCCTCAAACAGTTTTAAATAGAGCTACCATACGATCCAGCAATTGCACTACTGGGTATTTACCACAAAGATACAAATGTAGGGATCCCAAGGGGTACGTGCACCCCAATGTTTATAGCAGCAATGTCCACAATAGCCAAACTGTGGAAAGTGCCAAGATGTCCATCGACAGATGAATGGATAAAGAAGAAATGGTATATATACACAATGGAATATTATGCAGCCATCAAAAGGAATGAGATCTTGCCATTTGCAACGACGTGGATGGAACTGGAGGGTGTTATGCTGAGCG
Organism: Callorhinus ursinus; assembly: GCF_003265705.2. Taxonomy (NCBI): domain Eukaryota; kingdom Metazoa; phylum Chordata; class Mammalia; order Carnivora; family Otariidae; genus Callorhinus; species Callorhinus ursinus. Next base: position 38,790,490 of record NW_027397070.1, read on the forward strand.
AAATAAGTCAATCAGAGAAAGACAGGTACTGTATGACCTCACTGATATGAGGAATTCTTAATCTCAGGAAACAAACTGAGTTTGCTGGAGTGGTGGGGGTGGGAGGGATGGGGTGGCTGGGTGATAGACATTGGGGAGGGTATGTGCTATGGTGAGCGCTGTGAATTGTGCAAGACTGTTGAATCACAGATCTGTACTTCTGAAACAAATAATGCAACATATGTTAAGGAAAAAGAAAAAGAAGAAGATAGCAGGAGGGGAAGAATGAAGGGGAATAAGTCGGAGGGGGAGACGAACCATGAGAGACCAATGGACTCTGAAAAACAAACAGGGTTCTAGAGGGGAGGAGGGTGGGGGGATGGGTTAGCCTGGTGATGGGTATTAAAGAGGGCACATTCTGCGTGGAGCACTGGGTGTTATGCACAAACAATGAATCATGGAGCACTACATCAAAAACTAATGATGTAATGTATGGTGATTAACATAACAATAAAAATATTTAAAAAAATAAAAGAGAATTTTGGCTATTGAATTCTTAGTGTTTAATTTTAAATTTTGAGTGATTTAATTAAAGTACTTGAGAATTTAACTGTCAGGTCTTTTTTAAATTAAAATTATTATATAAAGAATTATTTTGTGCATATATTTTATGACTGTATGTAGAAATGGAAAAATACATACAAATGTAAAAAGTGGACTCTAAAGTTGATGTAAATCAATGTTAAATTTTTTGTAAGTTGAATTTTGTTTTAAATATATTATGACTCCTGACACTACCTTCTAGTATATGTTAAATAATATTATTTTACTGAAAACAAAAATGGAAAGGTACCCAAGGTACCCCAGTCGATTTCTTTTGCTATCTAAAGCAGAAATTCGAAGGAACTTGGGATGTAACTTCACAGGGTAGTAATTTAACTTGAGGCATCTGTATCAGAATACAGTGAGACAATAATGAGCAAAGCATAGCCAGACACTGGAGAAATAACCCTAAAGCTACGAATGTACAAGCAGAAAGGATTTGTATGTATGTGGACTATGCCATCTTACTGATAATATTCAAGATCTTTATAAGAATTAAAATTAAAACAGACTTTTGTGTTTGCCTATGGTGATTTTTACATTACACAAAAATCCTCATTGCATTTTCACACTTGCCCGCATATAGGGTATAGGTTGTCTCTGGACTAAAAGTCTGTGTTCTCTGAGAAATCAGTTAGAGGTTGAGTCAATCATTGTTTTTGTTCGCCTTTCCCTATGAATCACTTTTGTCAGTTTTTAGTTCAGAAAGACATCAATTATAGGTAACACATTTATGGGCTTTTGTTTTTTCAAAGGGTTTTTTTTTTTTCTTTTTAAAACTTTGTTCTGATAAAAATACTGATCCTCTTTTTTTCTCCCTTTCTAAATCAGTTTTATTGTGACATAATTTATACACAATAAAATGTACGTATTTTAGTCTATATTTCTGTGAGTTTTGACAAATGCTTGCAGTTTTGTTACCACCACCACAATCAAGATACAGAACATTGCTACTACCCTGAGAAGTTTCTCCGTGCTCCTTTGTAGTCAGCACCTTCCCAGCCCCAGTCCTTGGCAGTCATTAGGTCTGTTTCCTGCACCTATAATTTTGCCTTTCCCAGAATTTTGTGTAAATGCGATCATTATATTATGTAGCTTTTTGAGTGTGGTTTCTTTCACTTGGCATAATGCATCTGAGATTCACCCATGTTGTTTTGTGTATTGGTAGTTCATTCTTTTTATTGCTAAGTAATATCTCACTGTATGGATATACCACTGATAGTTTATCCATTCACCAGTTGAAAGACATTTGGGTTGTTTACTTGTTTTGGTGATTATGTGTAAAGCCACTACAAACATTAACATGCATGTTTTTGCAGAAACATGTTTTCATTGCTTTTGGATTAAATATTTAGAGCAGGATTTGTGGGTCATGTGTTGAGTGTCTCTTTAATTTATAAGACACTGCCAAACTAGATTTTCAAGTGATGATTTCATTCTAGCAATTGCATATTACCATACTTCATAATAATACAGTCAAATTTACCTGCTGCTTTCACATCATTGATCATGAGTTGACTGTGGCCTCTTTGAAATAGAGGAAGATTAACAGTTCAGAGTGATTATTTTTGTCATTGTGATTTTATTATTTGTGTAGTAGTATATGTTCAGTGCTTGGATTTATAACTATACATATCTGTCCCTCAACCTCTGGGGATATCATGGAAAATTCTGCCTTATCACCATCTTAGGTTGCCCAGAGACATATTTAATTTAATCACTGTTGCTTTGGTTCTTTTTGCATTTCTTGTATTGCTAGACACCAGTGTTTATGAAATAGGTCCTGGAGCTACTTCTTTTCTGATTTTAAATTATAGCAATTATTAAACTTCAGACTGAAGGAAAGGAGGGCTTACAGGGCTGATGAACTATTTCTCAATTTAGTTGACTGAAATTATTGAGAAATTATCTGGTGAAGCAGCAAGTCTCATTGCTCTGGCCTGGTCTGCATCATCTTATTATCAGTAATATATAAAACACCTTTGGTAAGACTGAGGTGAGCTATTTCCCAAATGATAAATGATACGGCTAATTATGCTGATTGACTGTTTGATACTGTGTATAGGGGATTATGTAGCAAAGGAAAGGACTTTGACTCAGATAAGGAGTGCAGTATCTGGTTATAGGGAAGATTAGTAGCTTAATAGGTTATAGATTTATTTGATCAGAATTGCTGATCATAGCTATTATAGCACAATAGCTTGCGTTTTCACTCACTTTATAAGGTAGGTGCTACTAGACTGTCTTTGAAAGGTCAAAGAGTTGTTATTTCCATTCTTGAAAAGTTAAGTTTTGTGAACCTTCAAAGCTGTTCTTGTTTTTTATTTCATACACACACACACAGAGGAGGCAATGAAGGAAGGCCTTAAGTTCTTTGAGATGTGACCTAATTGAGAATTACATTAAACTGGAATGTAGATACTTTTTCTTCAGTTTTTAATTCCTTTAGACAAAATGTTTGTGTATGATTGTCTTTCTCCTCAGGAATCCAGGCTTATTTTTAAGTGGTACTAGAACATTCCTCCTAATATCCATGGAAAGAGGGAACATTGTCATATGAAATTGTCCTTATTCTTCTTATCACTTAGTTTCTATCAGCCGGATCATGATTCTCCATCTTCAGTAAGGAAACATCCTCCTCTAAAATAAAGTTTGCACTGGAAGGAGAATCTAAAGGTAGAAAAGGTGTCTCATCTAATTGCTCTGATTCTGCTTTGCCTGCCCCCAACCTTACATCTCCTTGGGTGTGGTTTCCAAACTCAAGAATGATTTGACACTCTCAAATAAATAAATAAATAAACCTTAAAAAAAAAAAACTGAGAAAATAAACTTCCAGCTGAGCCCTGTAACACCATTATAGTCTAAGATTTCTCATGTGTTTCCATGATCAGCTCACACAATATCATATGGGTGGTGACATTTCCCCTAGTAAAAGTAAAACTATAAAAGAATACTGTAGGCTACATAATAGTCTATAGGGGCCTCAGTTTTATAATCTGAAAAAAACTTAAAAGTTGAACCTCTGTCTGTTGTGTAAGACTGTAAGTTAATTTCTCAAGGCAGTAAGTTGTAGGTTTGGTTTTTCCAAGTACAGTTACTCTTTTTCATAAAATTTTTTGAGAATGTTTTAAATCTTAAGTGAGAATAATATAAAAATAAAACATCACATAATCAACTGTTGTCCTGATAAGGAAGGGCAAACAGGGCAACAAAGTGCAAAGTGTTCTGTGCACTAATGTTGACACATTAAGCAAACGCCTAAAATGCTTCACAGATGACCCTTTTGTTCCAAAGCATTGTGTAAAGCTATTCCACTGTTGGATGAATATTTTAAATTATGGCTATTATTTTTAACTTTTATTTGTACATTATTAATAGTTTTGCTTATTCAAAGATGCTAGCTATTATTAGATACTCTGCTAATTGTGTGTAGTTTTAATGGTTTTCTATGATAATAAATAAGACTTTAGTTTTTCCTGTGGGGGTGCCATTGGTTTGTTATTAAATGGTTTAGCAACTAGCAACAGAGAATTGGGACTATGCCTTGTATTCCTAATCACAATTGTTGAAGGCTGGTTTCATTATCTCTTAAATGAGTTCTCACTAATTAATCCCCTTCTTCAGAGTGCTATAAGGCAGAGGATATTGGATCATTTTTCTGACTGGTCTTCAGTACCATGTATTACTTTCACCCACACCCAATGGATATTTTCTCTTAGTTGTAGAATTATTAGTAGGTACTCTTCATATACAAGGTAAAAGCTCTGAAACAACTCTGAGGATTGGAGTATAAATAGCAATGTGTAGTCCGTTCAGGCTGCTATAACAAAAATACCAAAAACTGTTTAGCTTATAAACAACAGAAACTTATTTCTCACAGTTCTGGAGCCAGGGAGTCCAAGATCAAGTCCAAATTTGGGGTCTGGTGAGGACCCGCTTTCTTGTTCATGGACAGCACCTTCTCACAGTGTCCTCACATGATGGAAGGGGCTAAGGAGTTCTGTGGGGTCTTTTATAAGAGCAGCAATCCCATTCATAAGGGTTCTACCCTCATGACCTAATAAGCACCTCCCAAAGATCCAACTTTGGGCCATATCCTGTTTTTGTGACTAAAGTTTTATTGGAAAACAGGCACATGCATGCATTTACTTACTGTCTTCGGCAGTTTTCCTGCTACAAAAGCAAAAGAGGCCCACAAAGCCTGAAATACTTACTGTCAGGCCCCTTAACAGAAAAATGTTTGCTGAACCTTGGTTTGGAAATTGTTTAAGAGTTATGTCAGAATTTTCCTCTCATTTTTTATTCCAACCACTCAGCGTGTTTATGTATGAACAGATAAGTTAAGAGGGGTAAAGAAATGAGAGAACAAAAATGTAGTATTCAAGTACTGGCACCAACTTATTTCTCTCCCTTATGTTAATTTACCTGTTTCTTTGCTATGGGTTTCCACTTCCTCCTGATATCTGTAGTTCTCTGTGTTGGGAAATAAGTGCAGCTGACTGGCCTGGGGGAAAACAGTATATTTTTCTCAGTGGTGGAAATTTACTGTAGGAACCAATCTTGGATGTTAGGGACTAATTGTTGAATTTCACAGTCTTAATAGAAAATAAAGAATGAGAACCAGCATCAGTGAGTATCAATCTTTATGAAGAATTTGATTCTCATGATTTTTGTGTAATCCTATGATGAAGTACAAGTAAGTTAAACTTCCAAATGTTGTTTGTTTTATAGGTCTATAATGACGGATCTGTACTACCTCAGTCAAACAGATGGAGCAGGTGATTGGAGGGAAAAAGAGGCCAAAGATCTGACAGAGCTGGTCCAGCGGAGAATAACATATCTTCAGGTAAGAAAACTAAGTAAAGAAATAAACATAAATGAAAAAAGAAGGAAAATCATAATAAGACTAAGAGTTGCTGTTGGTTTTTAGTCTTCCTAGCCCTTTTTTTTAAGTATTTACTCATTTTATATATTTATTCAGAAAGATGCTATGTTATGTCTTCAGTGCAATACAAAGATGTCTAAAACAAAGCCTCTGCCTTAAAGGAGCTACTTCTTACACACACACACACACACACAAACACACACACACACACACACACACACAGCAATGCGAAGTAGGAAGTGGTACATTTTACGTGAGACATACAGATGAAATGCTCATTGAAGGAAGAAGATAATCAGGGATAGCTTTGTGGAAAAGGTTTTTGAATTGAGCTGAAAAGGACATTTGGATAGGATTTAGGCACATAGAAATGGAAAAGAGTGTACTAGCTGGAGACTGGGATATGAATAATGGTCCATAGTTGGGAAAGAGCAGGACGGGAACCCATTGAGGAATGGGACATTTAATTTGTCTGGAGTTTTGGGTTGTGTAAACAGGTGGGGTGTAAAATAAGCTGGAAAAGGTAGGTTTGGGAGCCAGATTGCAGAGGTCCTCGGGTGCAGGTTAAGCTTTATGGTGCATAAGCAGCAAGTGGTTGCTTAAAAGATTTTGTTTCATAAACATCATTATAACAGCAAACAGCCACAAGTCCCAGGCCCTTTTACATCTACTCTCGTCTTTTTTTGTGTTTTCTTCTAACTCTCATTAATATGCATACTCAGTCTTACATATTTGTAAGAACAGAATTGATTTACTTTAAATTCTGGTTTTTTGCTTAATATGTCATAAGCTTTTTTCTATTTTGGAGCCACATCCCACTTTTGAAAGATTTTTACACCCAAGAGCAGCATGATGAGGGTGATACTATTAATCTGTAAGTCTTATTTTGGCTGAACTGGATTACTATTGGAAGAGACTAGAAGCAAGGAAACCATTTAGGAGGTGAGGACCACCCTGCAGGTGAGAAATATGGAGGTATGTCACAGTTTGCATTGGAAATGAAGAGACAAAGTTGAGAGAGACTGGGAAGGTTGAACTGATCGTTCACCAAGTGGGTGAAAGAGCTGAAGTGACCGGGATGATAGGTGCATTGTTATCTGACAGGGAACTTAAACAAAGAATAGTCTTGGGGTAAACAGTGAATTAGAAGTAACTTCATTCATGCTGGAAGTTGAAAACCGCACCCATCCTTTTCTAATACTATTAGTGGTTTATTTTCTATGTACAATGACTGCTTTCCTTCTAAGGTTAAAGTGTCTTGTAAAAGTAAAATAATAACAATGACCTAATTCTCTATATTTCAAGGTGCACATTTTCCTACACTTAAATAGGAAGAAATAGAAAATGAAGTGTTTAAAGAGATCATTAAAAACCAAACTGATTTTGGCATGCTATCTTGGTCTCATACTCCCATGACCATTCATCAGAGGTGTCTGCAGAATGAGAAACACTTGCCTCCTATAGGGAAGAGGTAATTATCTCCTATCAACTAGAACCTCATTCAATGAACTATAAACAGCTGGTGGTGCAGAACTATCATCCTCATTTAAAATGGAAATAACTATGGTTTCTGAGTTTCTTCCATTTCCACATATTCATTAGATTTTTATTCAACAAAAGTCATATTTAAACTATGATTTGGTCATAGTTCAGCTCCATATACTGTAACAAGTACCTGCCACCTGCTTTAGTTTATTTTTTCTTCTTGGCCAAGTGCTTTTACTTATAGTGCAAATTTGATCCTCTATATGCTGATTTTTCTGGTTCTGTGTTAGAGAATTTCACTTGTAAATCATGCTAATCATTTAAAACCATGTTGGCTTTTTTAATCTTTTAGACTACAGCAAAACAGCATTTCAGCTGGACCTTACTTTCAGTTTCAAATATTGCTATTTAACAGATGCTTACTTCCATGCTTTTCCTTTTTTTTCACTGAAAAAGAAAATGTGGTTTTTTATATTCAAGGAGATGAAGAAAATCTCAGTAGGAAAAAACATATTTCAGAAAAATATTTTTCTTTAATTATTTAATGTATTCATGATCATTTTTGCCCTCTAGTCCAAAAGTTCTTTGAAGTCAGAAACTATATTTTTAACATATTATTTGTTAGAGATTAACAATGGCAGTCACTCACTCTTTACCTTCCTTGGCTTGAGGTGAATAAGAGTCCTTTCTCCCATTCCAACAAAATTAAACACATATAGGTAAGGAATGTTTTCTCTGACTAGAACTTTTATTCCCAGCTTAGAAAAGTACAACAGCTACTTTAAAAAGAATGATTTGTTACTGGTTTAACTAAATGGATTAGAGAGTTTAATCAGATGAGGTGAGCTATTTATACACATTTTTAAGAGTGATTACATTTTTTCCCGTTTTAACTTTTCTTGGTATTCAAATGTATTGGTGTTCCCAAACTATTACTTTAAGTGAAATATTGTAAAAAGGCTATTTAATTAACTTAAATTCTGAAAGACTTCAACAGGCTTAGAAACTGAGTAGTATACTAGAAAATAAATCTGTGAAGGGAGATAAGGAAAAAATCTTTGACCTTTAATACTTGTATTCTACATAAAAATAAGCAGTTCATATAACTTAATGGAGATTTTAGAAGGCTCTCCTTGTTTGGCCTACCAGGCAGCAGTTATATAAAGAATGATAATAATTTGTAGCTAACTAGGAAATAATAGGGAAAAGATACAATAAAAGAAAACGTTTTTAATAGTTTAAATCTGTTCAGGAGATTTTAGTCATTTAAATACCTTATTGTGTTCCCAATAAATAATTCAGATGATTTTATAATTACTTCAGTGATTGGTTTGGACAGGTGAAAACATTTTCAGTTTTACTAGATTTTTACTCATTCTGATGAAATCTATTATCAGTTCTTATAATCACCAACAAGCAGTTTTCTAAAATCTGATTTATTTAAGGTATAATGCAAGACCTGGTCAAAGAAAACAACCTAGATTAAACCCTTGTCTTAATCCATCAATCGGTTTGATTTTAAATCTAAGCCTTTTTGCAACTCTCCAATGCTTTGAATTGAGCAAATATCATGTCTTATGAAAATCCTGCTTGACTCAGTCATATAGTTCAGTCAAGTTTAGTCTCAATGTTAGATATTCATTCATTTATTCTATACCGTGGTTTTACTTGGGAGAAGCAATTTCACAAAAGTTACTAGAAAGTAAAAAAATACATATGTCAACTAGACTTCGGCGGGACAAAGTTCCATGGTTGTCTTAAAATTATTTTCTCTTTAGAGTTGAAGGAGTTATGGCGTGGTATAAAAAGGCTGACTAAAAGATTATAATAATCTTATTGAAGACAACCTTGGGTATCCTGTTAGGCTCAAGTAGAATGGAGCAAGTAATTCTCTTAAGGTCTTCTCTATGTTTACCTGAAAAGTTCTTTATCCATAAAGTAAACATGTAATATTGGGTTGTTTTAAATACCATTTTGTGCTGGTCTTTACTAGTGTGCTATGTAAATCATAACAAATTGAGAAAGTGCTGTTTTTTTATATTTTGAAATCAAATTTCAGATATCAACTCCAGGCTTATTTTAAAAACTACACATTGCTGATATTTTCATCACGAGTCCACATTTTGCCATAATATAAGTCATTTTTCTAGACTTTTGATTGACATGGAAGAGATTCTGTTTTCATTAGTGTTACTAGAATTCACTTTGTGGCTTCTAATCAGCTCATATTAAATTCTAATCAGCACATATTAAACAAACAATGGAAGAGATCACAAATGCCTTAGTTTCTTGTTTGGAACAGTTTGAAGTTGGCAACCACAGTGGTGAGAGCTGCTAGTTAGGGCATATAGCTTATGACAAAAGGCATTTCCCAGTTTAACTTGAAATTATCTGTCTTCTGGTTCAGGATAATTTTCTTTCCACCTAGACCCAAAGTTGACTATTTAAGCAATATTGAGCCCATTTTTAGTGTAATCTAAGTAAAGCATATAAAAAAATAACAATGGTAAAAGATGTTTTTTGGGGGGCATTGCTTGTTTATGTTGTGAATAGGACTTTACTAACCTACCATTTTCCAGTAAATTTTCTTTGTTTTCATAGAAAAGTAAAAGATGTGCAAATGGAGAACAAGTATTTTACTTTTTAAAGGAAGATAGAGATTTGTTTCTTCCATTCAAAAACAACAGACTGCCTAGAGATATGGCAGTTTCTCTTTTCCTGTGTGGAATCCAGCAACTGTAGGTGGTCTATAAAATGGAAAGTGTCCAGGTCACACTAGGAATGCATTGTTGAGGCTATTAAACATGTATTTCAGATTGTGAAGAGACCCTAACTCCAACACATGATGTAGACACATTTTTCTTTGACAGGACAAATTCTTTAAAATAGATTTAAGGCTAGAATATAACTATAAAACTTCATTTGTCTGCTGGTGTACTGATCATGAGATCAAACCCATCATGAGGTGTCCTCAGAGTTGTGAAGTGTGTTCTAATGAGTGATTCAGACAATAATTACACTTCTGCCCAACAAGGATGAAAATCAAAATAAAGTCAGAGGTAGTGATACTTGTAACTCATTAGGCAAAGTCATTAGCTTAGCTGTATTAAGATGTTAATTAGATATGTAAAACAACTGGAGTAGGGAGAAACTTTTAGGACCTTTCCCTGTTTGAAAGAAATTATTAGTTTGAGAAGAGATCAAGTAGAGAAAAGTAGACAGTTTCTTAGAACTAAGACTTAAGAGTATACTGAGAAGGAGAATATCTTCCTCAAGAACAAAAATATAAACAGTTTTGATGAGAAAAGAACAAGAAGTGGTAAGTAGATACAGTGTCAGGGGTAGCTTTCATAAAATGAAAGAGGGGATTGTTATACTAGAAGTTGACGAAGGACAAAGGTGGTGATAAGAAAAAAAAGAAAATTTATTGAAGGTAGTTTTCTAGTAAAAACCACATTATCTTGAATTCTTATAGATTTTACAGAGCGCTTGCATGTGGGAGCATAGGTCTGATTGAATTGTTTGTTTTGTTTGCTTATTCAACAAGTATTTGGATGTACTCGACATTAGGTATGTTACTAAGGATTTAATGGTGAACAAACAGATATGGTATGTTGTCTGCCCTCAGAAAGCTTAGCGTTTAGTAACATTCTCAGAGTGTCTCTGAATTAATTATCCTCAAATACACACAACTGCCTAGACACACACAATTTTTTTTAATTCCTTTAGTTTTTTGTTTTGATGTTTATATTTTTGTCTCATTATTTGGATCTTTTTACTAATTCCCCTATCTCTATTACACTAATATTTGCTACAGGCTTTTTTTTTTTTTTAAAGATATTATTTATTTGTCAGAGAGAGAGAGAGCGCGCGCATAAGCGGGGGGTGGGGGGTGGCAGGCAGAGGGAGAAGCAGGCTCCCCACTGAGCAAGGAGCCCGATGCAAGGAGCCCAATGTGGCACTCCATCCCAGGACCCTGGGATTATGACCTGAGCTGAAGGCAGACGCCTAACCAACTGAGACACCCAGGCATCCCACTACAGGCTTTTTTATTACTCTTTTTAATAAAGTTTTTATTATGGAAAACTTTCAGCATATATAAAAATGAGAAACTAGTGAACTCCTATGTACCCATTATTCAGCTTTAATAATTACCAATTCATGGTCAGTTTTGTTTCATCTGTGCTGCCATCACTCCTTACCATCTCCAGGATCATTTTGAAACAAATCCTAGACATTTTATCATTTTATTTATAAATATTCAGAATAAATTTCTAAAAGTTAAAGATACTTTTTCAAAACATAACTGCATACTAAGAATAGTTCTTTAATATCAAATAACCAGGCATCAATCAAATTTCTCTGATTGTCAAGCACATTTTTAATGTGCTATTTAAAAACTGATTATCTGGGGAGGAATTCCAAGAAATGGCAGAGTAGGGAGCACCAAGAATCTGTCTCCCCATCTAGACATCAGTTGCACTGGCAGAAACTAATACAACCAGTTTGGAACTCTGGAGTCAGTTGAAGGCTTACAACTTCCAGGGGAAAGCTTTGACTGTAAATTGCATTAGGTTTGGTTAATTTCTGCTCTTAAGCTCCACAGTAACTGCCCATCCCCAACCTCCAGCCTCATAGCAGCAGCTGTGTACATGTTCAACATAGGAAAATTGATCACTGTAATATGCTGCATCAACAAAATAAAGGAAAAAAATCTGATCATCTTGGTTGATGCAGAAAAAACATTCAACAAAATTCAGTATACCTTTTCATGGTAAAAACAATGAACAAAATAGGAACAGAAGGAAACTACCTCAGCATATAAAAGCTTGATTTTTGTAAATTGATCTTCTATCCTGCAACTTTGTTAAGCTTATATTAGTTCTAGTAGCTTTTTTGTAGATTCCATCAGGTTTACCACATAGATTATCATGTCATACCTAAATAAACAAGTTTACTTAGTCATTTTCAATTTGGATGGCATTTCTGCAGAACTCTCTTAAAATTCATTCACCTTAATTACATAGTATAATTCAGTATTAGCATAACATACAGTAAATCACAAATTTAGTTCCGTCTTTTAAAATCCTTGCCAAAGTCTGATTTGGGACTTTAGATTTTCTTAGCAAGAGTTTAAAAACATTTTGAGATGCCTAACAGTTATGGGGGCAGTTTTTAAATTCCTAGCAGTGCAGTCAGCAAAACTCTGCCAGCATTTTGTTGTTGTTTTTTTTGTTGTTGTTGTTGTTTAAATATTTGAGAGAGAGAGAGCATAAGCAGGATGGGCAGTGGGAAAGGGGGAGAGAATCTGAAGTGGACTGTGCGTTGAGCGTGGAGCCTGATGCAGGGTTCGATCTCACGACCCTGAGATCGTGTCTGAGCTGAAACCAACAGTCAGATGCTTTAACTGACTGCGCCACCCAGGTGCCCCAGCATTTTGTTGTTTTTAAGTTTACATACTTATTATATATTTGTATCTTCTTATCAATAAGAACACTTTTATTTTTTTAATTTTTTTGTGTTTAACTTATGTTTATTTTTTTCTTCCAATTTTTTATTTAAATTCCAGTCAGTTAACATAGGTGTAATATTAGTTTGAGAAAGACTTTTAAAACACATTCCTTAGTTGAGGTATATAAGAGAATGCATATGAGGTTCTTAACATCTGTTACCTAGAAAAAAAATAAGCAACTGATGACATTCTAGGTGCTACTCCCCCAAACCATTTTATCTTTGAGGATAAAAACACCTAATAAAGATTTTATCCTCCTTACTTTTTTGCATGTAAGTTGAACTTAAATTAGATTTTGTTTAATTTAGGTATATCGGCCTAGCATCTACTTGTTTTGAACATTATTTCATTTCCTCAGTGGTTTTCTATTTCTGGAAATATGCCTCTTTTTTTCCCTAAGAAATGGCAAATTTCACTATAGTTTGACTCTGCCCTAGGTTACAGTATACACAGTGTTGTTATAGAAGGTTTTCCAAATCTTAAAGCAGATCTGGTTTCCACATAGGAGTAGTGTTATAATTGGGGATTCTGACCCCGACTACCAACTCCCAGGCCAGAGGTTCATCTTCCAGAATCCCGGTCTCAATTCCAGCAAGGCAAGAACTGGGGAGTAGCAAAATTCCCATGAAAGGAAGCGACTACCAACTCCCAGGCCAGAGGTTCATCTTCCAGAATCCCGGTCTCAATTCCAGCAAGGCAAGAACTGGGGAGTAGCAAAATTCCCATGAAAGGAAGAGGGAGGCTACCGACCAGAGGTGGATTCAGATCTGGGGGCTGGACTTGAAACCTCTGCAGTTTTTGACACTCTCTTTCAGAAAAAGGAATACAAATACAGAATTAAATATTAAAGTAAATAGTTACAGTCAATTCTCATTATTTGCATCATATTCTATGAAGTCACCAAAAACACTGAATTAGTGAACCTCTGCTCCTGGGTTCCTGTGAATCTCTGGTCACAACTTTTTTTTCTTAATGTTCAGTTAGCCATTGTATAGTACATAATTAGTTTTTGGTGTAGTGTAAAGATTCATTAGTTAAGTATAACACCCAGTGCTCATCATAGCACATGCCCTCCTCAGTTTTTGTCAACCAATTAATATATGACCTTGTGTTATGTATGTTTCTGTTTAAAAACATTTTGTATAATACATATTGTTGATTCATTAACATTTAACTCATAGTTTATAGCACTGCAAGTCATACTTGAATGAAACTTATGTAACACACATATTTTTTCAGTAAGGCATATCACAGCTTTCCTGTGCTTAGGAACGCTAGACAGCACTTCAGCACTATGCTTAGGGGTGATTTTAAACAGTGAAGTTGTCAACAAATGCACAAAAATGTAAAAAACATGGCATTGTATAGATCGCAAAAGGATGCTTGTTCATAGTATGACAGCTAAAACAAGAAGGCAAAATGCTACCTTGTTTGACCTCAGCTGAGAACTGTGTGCTTCGGGCAGCTCATATTTTCACTGTATTGCATGTCCCCACGAGTGACCCTGAGAGCACCTCAAGGATTGATTTTGAGATTGCAAGTAAATTTTAGCTAGTATGCAAATTTGCAAATATGGAACCTATCACTAGTGAGGATCGGTTATTTATAATGAAAAAAAGAAATACCAACAAATTAAAATTTTACAAAGTTGACATATACCGTAACACAATATTCCAGAAAAATTGAAAGTCTTATTAACGGCCTGACACTCTTTATAATACTGTTTTCCTCGTATTTCTTAGCTTCATACTCTTTATTATTTATAGGATTTTCTATAAAGTGAATTTACAGTGATTTTGTAATATTTTGTATAAAGAGAAAGGAAAGATTGAATCAGATCTTTCTCTAACATGGTTGATGAAAAAAGTTGTTTTTTATTTTTTTTAATTTTTTTTATTTATTTGAGAGAGAGAGAGAGACAGAGATAGTGGGAGAGAGCACGAGTGGGGAGGAGAGGGAGAAGCAGGCTTCCCGCTCAGCAGGGAGCCTGATGCAGGGCTTGATCCCAGGACCCCAGGATCGTGACCTGAGCCAGAGACGCTTAACCGACTGAGCCACCCAGGTGCCCAATATTAATGACAGAAGAGAACTTCTGTGTTGACTAGGCATTATTGAGAACTGACTCCCAATTCTCTGATTACCTGACACTTCCCATACTGGGTGCAATGGGACCCATTGACATTGTAGTATATCCCATTGCCCTGTGTCTATCTATGTCATCAAAATAACTGCACAAAAGTAATCCTGAACCACATAAATATATCCCTGTAGATCTAAACTAAATGAATCCCCAGCTTAATTTTCCCGTAACAGGATCCCAGAAATGCTGAAGGCCACTTCATTGCCACCCAAAACTGATACCAACACCAGGAAAATGAGATGGGAGGGAATTCCAAGTGGGACAAGGCAGCCATCTTAACTCATTGTGGTCAAAGTTTACAATTTTTGCAAAAACATACGACCAGGTGAACACATTACATAAACCCTCCTCCTCCTGGGGACTTTGAAGGTCATAACTTCACAATCTGTTCAAATGAGCATCCCTTCAGCTTACATTTCAGTAAACCCACTCTGCCCCTAAGGAAGCCCTTCTTACTGAACTAGGAGGGAATCTTATGTCCCCCTAGACATAAGATTACCTAAGAACCACTGTAATTAAGAAGTCTGAAAGAGAGAAAGACATATGGCAAAATTAGATGAAAAGTAATAGATGCTGACGATTTAAGATTGTGTGGGTTCTATCTCAAGGACACAGATAACAAAGAAAAACTAGGTTGCCTCCAGTTAAAATGTCACTTTATTTATTTTTAAAGATTTTATTTATTTATTTATTTATTTGAGAGAGAGAGAGAGAGAGCACGAGGGGAGGAGGGTTGGAGGGAGAAGCAGACTCCCCACTGAGCAGGGAGCCCGACGAGGGACTTGATCCCGGGATGCAGGATCATGACCTGAGCTGAAGGCAGTCGCTCAACCAACTGAGCCACCCAGGCGCCCCAAAATTTCACTTTATTTATAAAGTAGCTTTCTGACTAGGACTTTCACTCTCCTTCAATCCCTAGAGTATACAGCACTTTCTCAAATTGACCAGACTACAATTGATTATCAGCTGTTGTTCACTGACTGCCCACAACCTTTGTGTAAAACTGCCATGCTCTAGGTCTAAGTCCTGGTTACTGTAGACAATAACCATGTCTGTTCCATAAGCTTCACTACCCATTCTTCCTGTGCTCCCACCCCCTGACTGTTTAACTCAGGACTCTGCCATTTACTAGGCAAGTTACACAAACTTCTCTAAGCCTCAGTTTATTCTCCTACATATTGAATATAACAACACCTGCCTCATAAGAGTTTTGCTTACTACCTAGCAATAGAGAAAGTGTATAGAAGGGGCAACAGACAGACATTATTCATCCTCAAAACTTCCTTTAATGTAGCAGAAGATTAAGAAGAAGTATCTCTTCCCTTTCACCTTTCAGTTAAAGGACTTTAATGAGACCTTGAGATATTTGGATGTTTTATCATCTGTTTTCAAAATGATTGATCCAAACCTAGAACCCAGTATAATAGCAATGTAATGACTTGAATGTCTCAATTTTCCATTGAAAAAATAGAATCAGTACTAACCTTTCTCAGATGGGTTTTTGAAGTGATATGAGCTGTGCAAATCATACATACCACCCCCTGATAAATATTTATCATAACTGGCATTTTTGGCTTAGGCAGGTCAGATATATGATGGAATTCCATACAGACCATCCAAGCACTTTTTAGAATAGCTACTACAGTACTATAAGCAATAAGAGAACTATCACACCCTTTTCTAGTGTCAGAGCATATCTACTTATTTTAATTTATTGCATAGACATGTAGTTGTATGCTTTTATGACTTATCACTGACTCATATCTAAGACTTACTTGATCTTAGATTCTTAGTCAGTACTCTGTCTTAACTGCAAGTTGTGATATTCACCATTAACAAGTGCTTTGAGGAGCCAGTATTTTGTTTGTTTTTGTTTTGTTTGTTTTATTTTCCTGGTGCTTTGTTGAAGGTGACTAACTGAATATAAGCTTTAGGGCTGCTTTTAATATTGGCTGGTGAAGCCACATCCTATTTTGCATCTGCCCATCATTAGCAACATAAGACCTTGCCACAGAAACCTTAAACAATTAGATTTCTCATGTACTGCATTAATAGAGGAAATTGAAGTATAACTTTTAAATAAATGAGTAGAACCATAAAGTATGAAGCGTCTAGGAGTGGCTTTTGCCCATATATATTGTTTCTACTTCTTAAGATGATTTCTTTATCATTATAAGAGATTATCAATTGTGAAAACACTTAGAAACTTGCAAAAGTCAGTAGAGAGTATAGACTTTTTTTTGGTAATGAACAAGTCTGAAGAAAAAGATATGGTAATATTATAATACAGAAATCCTATGGGAAGTATGTTCAAAAAGTCATTATCTTTGCCTTTAATCATAACAGTAGTCATGAGAAGTGATTTTCTTCGTATTATAAAAAGTTTAACTTAATGGTGGTAGAATACAGAATGGTGTGCTAAGTAGATTAAAATTCAGATAGAGGTGTGAGTAGAAAGCCTGATTTTTCACAGAAGAAATGTTAAACATATCCTGACTTCCCCATTATATCTATCAAACATCTTTCTTTCCAGGTGGTAAGAAATGAATATTACTTGTTCCTATCCAGTTTTCAGTGTTGTTCCATACACAGTAGAGGTATCCTTCCAGTATATCTATGGATGAGGTAAATGTCCGATTCAGAAAGAGGAGTCAAGATTTTAGCAACTGAGACATTAGGAAAATAGTACTAGCATTGTAAGTAGAAAGTAATGTGGGCATTGGATTCTAGGTTTATTGAAGAACTAAATCTATGTATCTCATTAATGGTAAAAGATCTTAGAACTTGTATCAAATCAGAATACAAAACAGAATAAGATATACGTTCCAATATTCTTAATAAACATGTATTCCTACCCATCTTGTCTAATGTTGTCTTTCTTTTTGCCAACCTGTTTTTACAGACTTTATTGGTCTAGACCAGAAGTCAACAAACTACCACCCTCAGGCCAAATCCAGTTCAGCTATTTTTGTAAATAAAGTTTTATTGGAACAAAGCCATGCATATTTCTTTAACTATCGTCTATGACTGTTTTCAGGCTACAGTGACAAACTTAAATAATTGTGACAGAATATCTGGGGTGCAAAGCCAGAAATATTTACTGTATGGTCCTTTGCAGGAAAAATTTGTTAACTGTGGCCTAGACAGTAATAGAAATAATTCTTAAATATTTTTGCCTTCTGTTTTCCTTTGCTTCCTCCTCCTATTCCTTCAGCTCAAGATTCAAATTATTGAAAAAAGGTTGGTTTATCATTTTTAAAAGAAACTTATATGAGCAGATGCTTCTGGAAACACAAAGTCATTAGTTTTCCAATAAATAAATAACATTATAGATGTGAGTTAAATGTGCATTAAATGAGACTATGTTGGGCTAAAATATAGGCTTCTGTTTCTGGATAAGGTGTAGTAAACACATTATACCCTTTTCTTCCTGCTAAGTACCCCAAAAAATCCTGTACAGTGTGGTTCTTCTATGTTTGTTTGCTTGTTTTATTCTTATATATCCCAGTTGGAGGTGCTAGAGAACCCTTCAACCTAAAAATACTAATGGATGGAGCCAAAAAAGGGCCTCATTTTTATTACATCTATCCTGTTCCAGGCAAACGTCATGAAAAAAGCTGCCCCCTGCCCTTCCTCGTACCATTGCTATGGAGCTTGAGCATGTAGCCCTGTCCACCATACCTGCCTACCTGCCCTGCAGTAATGAGGGCACCCCTACGTCTCCCAGCTGGTGTTACAACCTCAGAGGCTTTGGACAAAACCCTTTCCGATCACCACACTGCAATAATGAGGCAGTTCCCATTCTCACCACCACTAGAGTGGAGGGAGGGTTATAGAGAAAAAGTTAGAGAACAGGATTTTTCAAATCTGTATTTGAAATCCTGGGCAGACTTCTGAACACCACATGCATGTAACTAATGAGAATTGATGCAGAAAGAGGTTTGAGAACTGAATTCTGGTGTGATATACCACCTAGGCTTCACACTGGCTCTTGGTTAGCCCACAAGTGGGGCAGAACAAAATAATACTGAAAAAGCTTTAACAATTAAATTGACATTTGAGCCACAGCCAATAAAAGTGAGCTAGGAATCTGTGTAGTTTGCTTCCTACCAAAATAGATTGTTTAATAAAAAGCAGAGTCTCATAACATAATATTCACCATATACCAAGAATCAGGAAAATCTTAATTCAAAATGACAAAAGATAATCAGCAGCAGATAGTACACTGAGATGACACGGATGTTGGAATTACCTGATAAGGATTTTAAAGAAGATATAATAATAAAAATGCTCCATTAAGCAATTACAGACTTGAAACAAATGAAAAAATAGAAAGGCTGGGCAAAGAAATAGATGATATAAGGAAAAAACAAATGAAAATTTTAGAACGGAAAAATACAATAACCTAAGTAAAAAACTGGCTTATGATAGAATAGTTGTAACAGAGGAAAGAATCAGTACACTTGAACTTAGATCAGTGGAAATTATCCAGTCTGACAACAGAGAGAATAAAGATTGAAAAAAAAAGTAAACAGAGCCTCAGGGACCTATGGGACAATAACAACAGCAACAAATATTTGTGTTTGTTATCTTTGGAGTCCAAGAAGGAGAAAAGTGTAAGAGTAAGGGATTGAAGAAATGACTGAAAACTTCCTAAATTTGGCAAGCCAACAAGTTCAAGAAGTTGAGCAAATTCCCAACAGGAAAACCCCAAAGTAATCCATTTCCAGACACTTCATAAGTAATTTGCTGAAAACTAAAGACAAAGAAAAAAATTCTTTAAAGCAGCTAGAGAGAAGCAATGCATTACAGAGAGGAACAATTTGAATGACAGTGAATTTCTCATTGAAAACATGGAGGCCAGAAAGAAGTAGTAAGATATTTTTTTAAGCGCCAAAAGAAAAGAACTGGCAACCTAGAATTCTTCATCCAGTGAAAATATAATGAGGTGAAATAAAAACATTTTCAGATGAAGGAAAACTGGAAGAATTCATTGCCAGAAGACTTGGTCTAAAAAAAGGAAATTTTTTTCAGATGGCAGGAAAATGATGACAGAAGGAAACTTGGAATATCAGGAATGAAGAAAATGCAAATGAAAGAGTAGGTACAGAGTAATTGATTAGTCTTCTCCATTTAAATTTTTAAAAATTTTTAGTGGTGGGAAGCAAAATTGATAACATTATCTGATGTAGTTTTCAATGTATATAAAGGTAATCTTTAAGTCAACTATATCTTTAAAGGGGAGAGAGTAAAGGTAGTGAAGTGTCTACATCCCACATGAAATAATAAAATGTTGATATGAGAGGACTGATAAATTACATGTGTGTATGTATATATAGATGAATCAAAAATGAATACTGAAAGTTCAAATTAAGCACAGGAAAGCAGGAATGGGTGTTGGATTTGTCAATACTTTTGCTTTATGAATTGGTATAATCATGTAGATTTTCTTCTTTAAACTGTTAATGTGATTGCATTGAATGAATTTTGAATACTTAACCAGCTTTGCATTCCTTGAATAAACCCCACTTGGTCATGATATATATATACAATATATATATTCACATCTATGTATATATCATAAAATAGGTTGAAAATGGTAATAAAATATATTGATAAGATGACAAAAAAAAGTCAACATGATAAAAAAATGTTGACAAAATCCAACACCCATTCATGATAAACACTCAGCAAAGAAAAAACGGAACATTCTTCAATCTGATTAAAAAAAAAAAGAATTTACAAACAATCTACAGGTATCATCACACTTCATGGTGAAAGACTTACTGAAATACTTTGCCCCTAAAATTGGGAATGAAGTAGTGATATCCTCTCTCACCTGTTCTCTCACTCCTAGTCACAGTAGTGGAAGTTCTAAGCAGTCCAGTAAGGCAAGACAAAGAAATAAATGGCATACATACTAGAAAGAAAGAAAATTATCCCTATTTCCAGGTGACATGATTGTCTACATAGTAAAATTGCAAGTAATCTACCAAACAATAACAATAACCACACAGCAGTAAAACTCCTAGAGTAAGTGAATTTAGCAAAGTTGTGAGATATGGGATCATCACACAAAAATTAATCATATTTCTATATCCTAGCAAGAAATAATTAGAAACCAGAATTTTAAGACATACTACCATTGGGGGGGGCGGAGCAAGATGGCGGAGGAGTAGGAGGCCTGGATTTCGTCTGGTCTCAGGAATTCAGCTGAATAGGGATCAAACCATTCTGAACACCTACGAACTCAACAGGAGATCAAAGAGGAGAGTAGCAACAACTTTCTGAACAGAGAAGCGACCGCTTACTGGAAGGTAGGACGTGCGGAGAAGTGAATCCGAGGCGATATTCGGGAGGATAGACAGCGGGGGAGGGGCCTCCGCCGGCCGCTTCTGGCAAGTGCTAGAGCCGCGGAGCACAAAATCGGAATGTTTAGAAGTCGGCTCCGCTGAGGGATGTCGCTCCAGTGGCTAAGCGGGGGTGGAACCCTTGCGGGACAGTGTGGTCTCAGGACCCTTGGGGTCACAGAAAGACCGGGGGAGCCTGAGTGCGCCAGAGCTCCCAGGTATCGGAGCAGGGAAGCCGGCTGCAGAGATGGAGCCGAGGCGCGGGCTCTCAGCTCGGGGTGGCCATAAACTGTGATCCGCGGCCCAGTCGGGCCACTGCTCCTGCAGCAGGGACTCAACAGGCGGCAGATCCGGGGAGACTCCCCTTCCTTCCCGGGGAGGAGCAGCGCGGGAACGCACCGCAGGGATCTACTGGGTTTGGAGACTCCACACGGGGTGGGGTGCCAGAGATACAAACGCTCGGTCACAGGCCGGGTGAGCACGGAGTGCAGCCGGAGACCGGGGACAAGGGAGTGACTGCTTTTCTCTGGGGGCGCACTGAGGAGCGGGGCCCCGAGTTCTCGGCTCCTCCGGGTGGAGATTGGGAGGCCACCATTTCTGCCCTGGTCCTCCAGGGCTGTACGGAGAGCTTGCAGGGAACAAAAGCTCCTGAGATCAAACCCGAGCAGCTTGCTTAGCCCGGACCGACAAGGGTGGGGCAATTCAGCCTCCGGCAAAGACATTTGGAAACCACAACAACAGGCCCCTCCCCCAGAAGATCAGCAGGAACAGCCAGCAAGCCAAGACCAAGTTTACCGATCAAGGAGAACGGGAGAACTCCAGCGCTAGGGGAATACTGCACATAGAATTCATGGCTTTTTTTTACCATGATTCATTAGTTCATCAAAGTTAATTTTTGTTAAATGTTTTTTTTTTTCTTTTTCCCTTTTTCAACCAACATCTCATCAATCTCTTTTTTTAAAAAAAAATTTTTTTTATTTTTCATTTTTAGAGTCATATTTTATCCCTTCATAGTAGTTACCCTTATTTTTGGCATATATATATATATAAGTTGTTCTCTCTTTAAAATTTTGAGATACACTTTCTTCTAACAGATAAAAATATACCCTAAATCACTAGTGTATGGTTCTGTTCTAGTCTTCCTGCCTGATCACATTCTCTCCCTTTTTTCTTTTTTTTTTTTTTTAAATCTTCTTTCTTTTTTGAAACAACTTCTTATCTTATCAAGTCCTTTTATAAAATCTTTTATAATTTTCATCTTTACAGTCATCTTCTATCCCTTCATTGTATCAACCCTTATTTTGTACATATATGTCTTTCTTCCTTTAAAATTTTAGGAGGCACTTTTTTCTAACAGACCAAAATACGCCCAAAATCTAGTGTGTAGAACTGATCTATGCACTAGCCTGATCATATTTGATCACATTCTGCTTTTTTTTGTATTGTTCTGTTTTTGTTTTTATCTTTTTTCTTTTTTTTTTCTCTTTTTTCTTTCTTTCCCTTTCTTTTCCCCTGGTTTCAGGTCTTTTCTGATTTGTATACAGTATATTTGCTGGGGACGTGGTAAACCTGTTAGCATTTTGTTCTCTCATTCATCTGTTCTCCTCTGGACAAAATGACAAGATGAAAAAAATCACCTCAGCAAAAAGAACAAGAGGTAGTACCGTCAGCCAGGGACCTACTCAATACGGACATTAGTACGATGTTGGACCTAGAGTTCAGAATGATGACTTTAAAGATACTACCTGGGCTTGAAAAAAGCGTGGAAGTTATTAGAGAAACCCTTTCTGGAGAAATAAAAGAACTAAAATCTAACCAAGTCGAAATCAAAAAGGCTATTGATGAGGTGCAATCAAAAATGGGGGCACTAAATGCTAGGATAAATGAGGCAGAAGAGAGAATCAGTGATATAGAAGACTAAATGATGGAAAGTAAAGAGGCTGAGAAAAAGAGGGAGAAACAACTACAGGATCACGAGGGCAGAATTCGAGAGATAAGTGATTCGATAAGACGAAACAACATTAGAATAATTGGGATCCCAGAAGAAGAAGAAAGAGAGAGAGGGGCAGAAGGTATATTGGAGCAAAT
>NW_027397070.1:38818531-38942496 GCF_003265705.2 Callorhinus ursinus
GGGGGGATGGGTTAGCCTGGTGATGGGTATTGAGGAGGCACATTCTGCACGGAGCACTGGGTGTTATGAAGAAACAATGAATCATGGAACAGTACACCAAAACAAATTATGTAATATATGGTGATTAACATAACAATAAAAAAATAAAAAAATAAAAAAAAGACATACTACCATTTACAGTTGCTCCAAAAATTGAAAATGAAATACTTAGGTAAAAAAAATAATAAAATGCTGATAAAAGAAATTAAAAATCTAATGAGTAAATTAATATATTATGTTGGAAGACTCAACATAGAGAAGATGTCCCTTCTTCTCAGACTGATCCATAAACTTAATATAATTCCTATTAAAATCCCAGCAAGTCCTTTTTTCTTTTTGTATTGATTCCAAAATTTATATGAAAAGGCAAAGGAACTAAAATAGCTAAAGCTAATTTTAAAAAAGAAGAATAAAGTTAGAGTAATCATACTTTACAGTTTTAAGACTTGACTACTATAGCAACGGTAATCAAAATAATGTATGGTATTGGAGGAGGGGTAGACCTATAAATCATTGAAACAGAATAGAGTCCAAAATAGACCCATATGGGTACGCTAACTTTTTTCATTGAGGTGAAATGTATGAAACCATTTAAAATGGACAGTTCAGTGCTATTTAGTGCATTTATTGCACAGCATTTCATCAGCTTAAGAGAAAACCTCATAGCCATTAAGCAGTTGCTCTCATTCCCCCATTCCCTCTTCCCATAGCCCCTGGAAACCACCAATCTGCATTCTCTATGGATTTGCCTATTCTGAATGTTTCATATAAATGGAATCATACAATATGTGATCTTTTCTCTCTGGCTTCTTTGACTTAGAATAATGTTTTCAAGTTTCATCCATGTAGTAGCATACATGAGCACTCCCTTCCTATTTATGGCTGAGTAATATTCCATTGTGTGAGTATACCAAAATGTGCTCATCCATTCATTTGTGGATGGACATTTGGATTGTCTACACCTTTTGGTATTTCAAAATAGCATTGCTGTTAACATGTCTCTACATGTATTTGAGTAACAGTTTTCAGGTCTTTTGAATATATACCTATGAATGGGCAATTGATTTTTGAGAAAGGTACAAAAGCAATTCAGTGGGGGAAGGACATCTCATAGGGGAAAAAATGAACCTTGACCTAAACCTCACGTTTTACATACAATAACTCAAAATGGATAGTAAATCTAACAGATACATGTAAAACTATAAAACTTTCAGAGGAAAATGTTGGAATAAATCTTAAAAGTTCTTATTCATGACACCAAAAGAATAGCTTATAAAAGGAAAAAAAATCAATAAATGGAACTTTATCAAATTAAGAGCTTTTGTCCTGTGAATGACCCTGTTAAAGCGGATGTAAAGACAAGCCATAGACAAGGAGAAAATTTTCACAAATCACATATCCAACAAAGGTCTTGTATCCAGAATGTATTAAGAACTCTTTGATGTCAAAAGTAAGAAACAATCCAATTGGAAAATGGATAGAAGTTTTGAGCAGACTACTTTACCAAGGAGGATATATGGATGACAAATATACAAATGAAAAGATGTACAAAATCATTAACTATTAGGGAAATGTAACCTAAAAACATGATGCGATCCCACCACACACCCATCAGAATGGCTAACATAAAAAATACTAAGAATTTGGAGCCACCAGCTCTCTCACTTATTCCTTATGGAAATGTAAAATGGTATGGTTGTTCTGGGAAACAATTTGGCACTTTGATTCAGCAATTATACTCTTGTATATTTATCTTAGAGAAATAAAAATTCATGTGCACACAAAAATCTGTCCATTTGCATGCATGGCAACTTATTTGTAAACCCTAAACCTGAAAACAGCCCAAATGCCCTTCAGTAGGTGAATAGGCTGTGGCACAATCCACATAACAGACTAATAAAAAGGAATGAACTATTGATATACACAATAACTTGGATCGATCTCAAGAGCATTATGCTAAGTGATTAAAAAAAAAGCCAATCTCAAAAGGCTACATACTGTCTGATTTCATTTATAACACTCTCAAAGTTACTAAATTATTGTCATGGAGAACGGATCAGTAGTTGCCAGAGATTAACATTTGGGGAAGGGTGTGACTCTTAAAGGGAGTAGTATAAGAGAATTTCTTTGTTCTGATTTAACAGTTTATATCCTGATTGTAGTACTAGTTACATGAGTCTATACATGTTATAAAATTGGATATACTATAGCCCCACCCCCGCAAAAAAGGAGTGCTGCGTATAAAACCTGGTGAAATCCAAAGAAGGTCTATATATTAGTTAATTATGTTTTGTAATGTCAATTTTCTGATAATGATAATGGATTGTGGTTAAGTAAGATGTTCTCATTGGGGAAAGCGCTGTGGAAAGTATACATGGTAACTCTACGGTTTTTGTAATTTTTTGTGGACCTTAAATTATTTAAAAAATAAACAGCAAAAAATGCAGTGTTAAAGATTTCAAAAAGTAAATAACCTGATTCAGTTAGATGATTGTTAAACTGAGGCAGTGAGAAAAATGGCCTTAAGAATGTCTTATTTTTAATTAAAAGTAATAGTAATAACTGTAAATTTCAAAGAAATTTAAGCTCAGCTAATGGTGGATTCTCTGTGCATGGATAACTGCATGGAGAAATGGAACAATGTCTCTGTCCAGAGGAGAGGCAGCAGGATTTGACGTCTGGTTTAGTTATTGTTGATGGTTTGATTTAAAAGCCGGTGAATAGACAGACAAGTGCTATAAGTCTCATTGCTCCTGGGACGAAGGGCACTCTGCAGAGTGGAAGAGCTGGCTAAACATTTGCAGCAGCCTTTGCACAAGAACAGTTTCAACTAGTGTTTCTCTTTTGTATCTGCTCTCTACTTTATCTTTTTTTTTTTTTTCCTACTTCACCTTTTGATCTGGGCTAACCAGCCAAACTTGCTTTCACTTTTCTCCCTCTTCCCCCTTGTCTCTTCTTCTTTCCCTGTTCCCCTCTCTCTCCAACACTTCTTCCGTTTTCCTCCTTCCCTCCCTCTTTGTTCTCTCTTCCCCCTTTCTTCCCTTTCCTTCTGTCCTTGCCCCATTCTTTTCCCTTCTTCCTCTTTTTTTTTTTTATTTTTCTTTTTTAAAGAGTACCTGCCATGTCCTCTCTGAATTTCAGTTTTGAAGAAAGAAAGCCTAATGAGTTCTGTTAAGTAAAATAGTGGAGGACATTTCTGAAATTCAACCTTAATTTTGAAACTATGTTATTTTTAAACTGAGCAGTTAGCTGGTTCTGATACCTAGAAATCAGACATAAACCTCTGGAGAAAAAATGAGAGGTGCTTGAGGTTACACATCTTCTGTGCATTTGTATAGGATTGGCGGAATCTGGCTTCTTGGCTAACTTAGCTTTTCTTCTCTAGCCTTATTTATGTTAGATTCTTGAATGAGAAAAGTTAGACTTGGATGCATCTCTTTTTTCTCTGCCTTTCCTTTGTGGCTTTTATAGGAGCAGAATATATTACCAAGGTTGCTCTAGTGTACTCATCTCTTGAACCTCAAGTAGAGACTTTGTAGAGATCACCTGGAATATCCAGAGATGATAGACTACTGTCTCAAAGACACTCAGTAGAAGAAATGCCCCATGATGTTTCTTGCTTTCCACCGGATTTGTAGAATTTCCATCTTTTTAAAAAATGGCTTTAGAACATTCAATAGAGACTTCTAGGCAAAGAGCAAAAATTTTAAAAATGCATTTAAAGTAAGCCAATTGTTGCTTTACTTACCAAGATCTTTCCTCTTCTATAACTGTATAATGACCATCTGCCTTTGCTTCAGTGTGTATGTATCTTGATATCTTTTCTCCATTAAGTTTCCACACTTAAAATTTTATAAAATACCTAAAGGGAAATTGATTTGCTGCAGCATTTGGTAACCTACTTCTGCCTCAGCTATTGTGTTGTTCTTACTATTCGCAACAAATTGTTCTTTGCTGGGCGGGTAGAAAGGACACCTTCATACTTTCTTAACTTTGCTATGAAAATGTTCCTGTTTAATGGTTAAAAGACAATAATTTCCAGTCCTGGCTTTTAAAAATGAGAATGCTTTTTAACTTTCTCTTTCATGGTTATTAGCTATGCCCAGAGTTTTCATTTTAATTACCACAATGCAGTACTCCAGTTCTCTTATTTGCTTCATTACCTTTTCTGCTTCGGTTCTGAAAATAATTTTAGAGAAATAAAATCAGACTGTTTCCAATACAATGAAATGCTTTCACCACACTATTAATGAATCTTTTCTTCATTAATGCCAACACAAAGCTAGATGTTGCAGATCTTTTTAAACAAACAAATTAAAAACTATTTAGTCTTGTGATTAGAGCAAAGAGTACAATAAAATTTAGCTTACCTGGTTCATTCCTTTGGTTTTTCTGACTCTCTTCATTGGAAATAGGAGCTGTCTATGGCTTAACTCCTCCCTAGAGAAGAAATGTGGTTGGAGAGTTGCTGGAAGGATCCTCAGTGTTCTGAGTCTTAATCCTTAAATGTAAGATCTGAAACCATGAAAGTACTAGAAGGAAACTTAGAGGAAAAGCTCCTTGGACATTGTTCTTAACAATGAATTTTTTGGATATGACACCAAAAGCACAGTCAACAAAAGTAAAAATCAGCAAGTGACTGTAGCAAATGAAAAGGCTTCTGCACGTCAAATGAAATGATGAACAAAATGAGAAGGCAACCTGCAGAATGGGAGAAAATATTTGCAAACCAGAGTTAACATCCAAAATGTATAGGGAATTCAACTCAATAGCAAAAAACAAATAACATAATTAAAATATAGACTAAGGATCTGAATTGACATTTCTCAGAAGAAGACATATGAATGGTGAAGAGATCACTAATCAGGAAACAGTGAGATACCACCTCTTACCTGTTAGACTGGCTGTTATCATAAAGATGAAAAATAACAAGTTTTGTTAAGGATATGGAGAAAAGGGAACCCTTGTTCACCATTGGTGGGAATGTAAATTGGTACGGCCATTATGGAAAACAGTATAGAGATTCCTCAAAAAGTTAAAAATAGAACTATATGATACAGCAATCCCACTTCTTGGTAGTATATATCTGAAGGAAATGAAACCTATCTCAAAGAGATACCATACCCCCTTCTTCATTGCAGCATTATTCACAATAGTCAAAATATGGAAACAACATATGTGTCTGTCAATGGATAAATAGATAATACACATGTGTGTGTACATATATATACATATATATGTAAAATGGAATGTTATTCAGCCACAAAAATAAGAAAACCTGCTTTTGCAAGATGGATGAACCTGAAGGACATTATGCTGAGTGAATAAGACAGAGACAAATATTGCATGATCTCATATGTGCAGTCTAAAAATGTCAAATTCATAAAAGCAGAGAGTAGTACAGTAATAACCAGGAGCAAGGAGATGGGGGAAATGGGGAGATGTTGATCAAAGATACAAAGGTTCACTTATGTGGGATGAGTAAGTTCTAGAGATCTAATGTACAGCATGGTGACTATAATTAATAATACTGGCATTATATACTTGAAATTTGCTAAGAGAGTTGATCTCAAGTGTTCTCACCACCAAAAAGTAAATTGTAATAGTATGAAGCGATGGATATGTTAATTACCTTGATTGTGGTAATCATTATACAGTGTGTATGTATATATATATGTATATATATCAACATGTTGTACCCTTTATATAAAGTATATTGTCAAGTATGCGTATGTCTATAAAACTGGAATAGTGACCAGATAAGTGCTCTGAGCCTGCACTTCCTGTTTAATCTTGGATTAAAGACCTCATGGGAGGATGGATAAGAGTATTGAACAATAGATTAAGAGAGCTGAAATCTAAATTCTGGCTTGTCACCAATTAATTTATTTTTGTCACTGTCAGCTTGACATCACCTTTGTCTCCCTACTTGGCAATTCAATTGAACTAATGGTTATTGAGCATTTACTCTTTACAAGAATTGCCTGGAGATATTATGTCCAGTTTATATTGACTAAATTTTTTGTTTGTTTTTAATTTAGCCTTTTAATGCAATGCTTTTGGTCTGTAGTAAATCTAGGCAGATAAGTGAGGAAAATTACATGGTGGCTGGAAAATTTTCCTCTGAAGAGGCTTTTACTTGTGTATATTGGAAATCTAAATTGTTGTGGCAAAAGATTTTATTTTTGATTTAATTTAAAAGCCATGGAATCAGTACTCTTTTATAATGTTACATCATTAATTCACAATTACTACTAATTTACTAAATGAAGGCAGTGGAAACTTCTAAATCTTAGCAGTCTCTACATAATATAAGAATAATTCCGGTTTACTAGTTAATTCAAAATTATTCTTTTTTAGCAAAGTAGAAATTAAGCTGACTTCCTAATTTGAAATATGTTTAATATTAACTATTTTTTACATTTTAACCAAAGTGAAAAGGACTAAAATATTTCAACGTTATGATGGTGCCTTTGTGAATTAGTAATCATTTAAGTTTAAGAGATGCTGCTTCTCTTAATGTACCATCTTAGAGGCATATTGGTTTTAATATACTTCTCAGTTTTTATTTATAGGATAATGAGAACAAATACAGCTTTTGGTTCTATTGATCTAGGGTCATTCTTGGAAACTAGCAGTGTCAGAACAAGTGCCTCAGATAGTGTTTTAAAAAAATAGAAGAAAAGGAAACTGAATACAGAAGAACCCTGTTTTATCTTAAGTCCTTATTTCTTGATTCATATGTACTATAGTGAGAGCTTTGCTGCAGAATTATAACTGTAAAAATGTTACATAACATTGTTAGCTTATAAAGGTCCATAATTGGGCTACCTTGTAGCACTAAATGCAAAAAATATTGCATTTATCCAGTGTTCTATATTGTGATTCTTTCGATTTTTCTCCTTTCTCTCCTTTTATGACACTCTCCACTCATCACACCCCGCCCCCTCCCCACATGTGTGTGCTTGGAATATGATACACTCTCAGTAGAAGTCCTACTAGGAAGTGCTTCTCATCTGAGAGTAGAAGATGGGGAAATACAGATTGAAAATATACCCCTTTAAGTCCACTGGGAGAGGGTCTCATCTCTTTCTGCCTTGAGTATCACTCACTAACCAAATATAGGTGAACTTTTCTTCATTAAATAAGTATTTATTAAGCACTTAGTATATACAACAAAACTCGGGAGATGACAATCTAATAGAATAAGAAATTATACGTAAATAACAATAAGACAACTTAAATGTAATAAGATGGCAATAAACAAGAAATTGAGGAATAGAAGAGGGAAAAATCACTTTTAGCTGGACTGGAAAGGGTTATAAATAAAATTATATTTAAGCTAAACCTTAAAAGATAAAATTTGTTGTGTTTATGAAATGCTTAGTACTTAGTAAAGTACTTTTTTCATTAGTAAATAGGAGTCCATATTGTAAAGAACAACAGTTAACAACAAAGTAAAATTATAAACTCTAAATTATACTTATAATGTGGGATTTTTATATTTAGGGTCTTCTTGAAGTCAAAGGCATTAATCGGCATATACATTCTTCTTCCTTGCAATGATGATTATTCAAGTTTTAGAAACAAGAGGTAATTTTGTCAAAATTACTTGAGACAACATGCTCTAGTTAAAGAACTTTGCATAGAGAGGCTTACGATACGATTTTGTTCTAATTCAGGCTCTGTTATGAATTGAACTGTATGATTTTGTTTCACTTTCTTAATTTAAAATTGTGACAAAAATTACCTCCCTCCACTATCTTTTTCTGCTTACCCATCCTTCCTTCTCAGAGATACTATGAAGCTAAGTGACATGGTATATGCTCAAAGCTAATTCAAACATACTATCTCATTTATCCTCATAATCTCAAGCAATATGCCTGCATTCTTGCATAGCTGATAGAGAAATATAGAAGAAAATGCGTTAGGCACACTATAGAAGCTATTGAAAAACAGGTTTTATTATCAGAAATAGCTACCCTGTTAAAGTATTAGCATAATTAGAGCTTCTTTTAGTAATGAGGCCTTTGTATATTATATGCTTGGTTATGAATGAGACATACCGGCCAGCCTTTTACAGACAGAAAGTATAAAACCAGGATCAGTGGCAATTGATAAAGGCTATTTGGTAAGAAAATTGAAGATTATGCATACGTACGTACACACACACACACACACACACACACACACACACACACACGTGCACGCGCGCAACAAAGGCTCTGTTTTCCCTTTATAGATTCCTATAAACCTCTGTTGTTGCTAATCTGTAACAATGGTGGATAACAAAGACTTAGGTCAGGTAAAGCGTTTCCCATAAGGTTCTTTTCCATCTGAATAAATCCCTGCCCATCTCAGAATTGTTGCTTTGTTTACCTTATAAATATCTGCTTGTTTTTTCTAGATATTTATTCTGGTGCGCCTAATCTTGTGTTAGAAACACACACATTTTTTTTTTTCTATTTCTCACTGTCTCTCTGCCTTTTTATGAAAAGATGTTTTGAAATTTTCAGACTTTTAAATATTTTTGTGAAAAAATTGGGCTGTGGCTCTGAGATTCTTCAGTACTTTATTTACTGTTCTCATTCTGGTCATTCATTTCCTCTTCTCTTACTGCTAGCCTCTGCCTTGGAATCTTCCATTGGTTACCCTGTATATATGTAGACCTTTTTCATTCCAGAACCAAACATGATGGATTTTTTTCATTTCTCCACGTTACCTATGACTTAACAGAAAGATTTAAATATTCTCGATTTAGCTTGGTTTGAGGAGCACTAAAACTCTTGAATTAAGCTTCATCTCATAAATTGTCCGTTTATTTTTCTTAGGACTCAGTTCTTGTGCTCAAAGCATTGCATTCTAATTAAACGCAGGAAACACAATAGTTGTGCCCATCTTACATGCAGATGTGTCTTCTTTTCATTTAAAAAAAAAAAAGCCTGTGGTTCCAAATGTTTGATTATTATGTTCCCTCACTCTTTTTTCCCTTAAAAAAAAAATGAAGATTAATGTAAGACGTAATAGGGGAAACTGGATGTGAGGTACATGGGATCTCTGTACTATCTTTGCAATAATTTCTATATGTCTAAAAACTGTTCTAAAAGAAAAAGTCTATTGAAAAATATATAAAGAACATTTTCTTTTTCATTCATATGAATTTTAGAGATATTCAAGTGCTAGATTTCTTACAAATTGTGAAAAACCTGACAAATGTCAGTGTTCTTTATTTGCCATTTTGATAAACTATTGAGTTAATAATAAAGCTTTGGATCAGTTGGAGAATGTTACTTACTCCCAGGATTCTTATATTATAGTGGATAGAAAAATGATATTGGTCTTCCAATAACACATCACATACCCTTCTGTTCCTCTCAAATCTTTTGTGCTAAACCAGCTAGAGTTCCAAGTCTCAAAATGAAAAGAATCAGCAACTCTAGGACTTGATTGGGGAAACAGCATTGACCAAATCTTGCTGAATTTTATCTGGATTCGCTCAGATTCATAAGGACTCTTAACTTTTCAGAAGGCTCTTTTTTAAATTTTTTTTAAAGATTTTATTTATTTATTTGAGAGAGAGAGAATGAGAGATAGAGAGCATGAGAGGGAAGAGGGTCAGAGGGAGAAGCAGACCCCCCTGCTGAGCAGGGAGCCCGATGTGGCTCTTGATAGGGGCGCCTGGGTGGCTCAGTCGGTTGTGTCTGCCTTATGCTCAGGTCATGATCCCAGAGTCCTGGGATGGAGCCGCCCGCGCCCCCTACCCCCCAAAATCAGGCTCCCTGCTCAGTGGGGAGTCTGCTTCTCCTTCCCCCTGCTCTTGTGCTCTGCTTGCTCTCTCTCCCTCTCAAATAAATAAATAAAATCTTTTTTTTTTTTTTAAAGAAGGCTCTTGATGGTATTGGGTTCAGTTTTGATCTAAGAAGACCAGCCCCACTGTGTTACATTTGAATGTAAAAGATACCCTTCTGAAAGTAACTGTGTTGTATTTTCCCTTCTCAGCTTTTCCTTCACAATCATTTTATACCTTCACCTTCCTAGCTTTTGTTTCTAGGGCTCTGCTTGACCAAATAGATGATACTCCTAGAAAATAGTTGTAGATTTGTGGTTTGGCAACGGCTTTTTCTCAAGGCTCATATAAATTGAGAGCTGGTTACTTTGTTTCTCACTTTGTGGGAGAAAAGATTCTGTTACTGAAGACATCCATCCTTTCTTTTAACCTTGCAGACAAAACAGCTTAAAACTTCCTAGGCTAAGGAGTCCCTGTCAAAACAGATTTTTATTTGAAGAGCTAAGTTGCCTAAGGATATTTAGCAATAGCCCATATGAATTATAGCAGAGTCAAAGCTTTAGAATAAAAAAGACATCTCTCATTAACTAACCCTGTTGCACCCACTGTTAGATAGTATTGTTTTAACCACTTGCTACTCATCTTATAGCAGGGTAAACAAATAGAAAAATGGACCTCCTGATAAAAAATTGGCATAACAATTAAAAATTGGCCCACCAAAATTGGGTGGGCAGATGGGTGAAATAGATAAAGGGGATTAAGAGGTGCAAACTTCCAGTTATAAAACAGTCACAGAGATGAAAAGTACAGCCTAGGGAATACAGGCAATAATATTGTTACAATGTTTGGTGACAGATGGTGACTATACTTTCATGATGAGCACTGAGTAATGTCTAGGATTGTTGAATCATTATGTTATACACCTAAAACTAACATAACACTGTGTTAATTATACTTCAGTGACTAAAAAATTGGCATAACACAGAACATAGTCTACATTTTATTGTGAAAATTACTAGTAGCTATCAAGATTAGTTTTTTTTTTTAAAGTCCTGAACTCATTTTTTTTTTATTCAGTGGTTTCACTTCCATAATGAAAAAATATATTTTGTTTGTGACATCTAGAACTCTGGAGATAGATGGAATTAATAGGTAAATTATAGTTTTTCATTTAAGATGATTTGAGTTTCAGCTGGAAAGGTAAGCACAGCATGCCAAAGTACAGCTGGAATAAATAAACTATTTTACTTCTTTCATAAAGATCTCAGTGTATGCAACTTTGAGTTCAGAGATGATCATACTTGCATGTTCTGAGTGATAGAGAAGTGAAAGTATTTTTTTCAATGTAATGCTTCATTTCGTATTTGTTTAGTGATGTTTCCAAAGCAACTGTTCTTTTCACTGCCGTCTCTTTAAAATAAACTTTCAGTGGATTCTTTGAAATTCAATCCTTAAAGCTGGATTCTTTATTTAGTAAGATACACTGGATCAGTCCTGGCTAATTATATGATTTTTGACACTTGTCACTTATAAAGAGAAGATAACCACTCTTCACCTTTGTTTGTCTTTCTCCCTGACAGAATCCCAAGGACTGCAGCAAAGCCAAGAAGCTGGTATGTAATATCAACAAAGGCTGTGGCTATGGCTGTCAACTCCATCATGTGGTCTACTGCTTCATGATTGCATATGGTACTCAGCGAACACTCATCTTGGAATCTCAGAATTGGCGCTATGCTACTGGTGGATGGGAAACTGTGTTTAGACCTGTAAGTGAGACATGTACAGACAGATCCGGCACCTCCACTGGACACTGGTCAGGTAAGAAGCCTGTGCAGTATTTCACATTTCTGGGTTGAACTGCCACATTCTACATTATCAGATTTCTAGGCTCAGCTTTATGGTTATGGGCATCTTTTTCTCGGGATCCATGACTGTTCCACATTGCCAAGGTAAAATCTAGAATAATAAGTGCTTTATAACCTATTTCATTTCTAATGTTCATTTTTATCTTGATTTAGCAAAACCGCTAAGTTTTTTTAAGGAATGTAATTTACTCTTTTAATGAAATACATGATTCACTTTTTAGGGTACTTTCATATTATTGAACTCATTTGATACTCATAATCATCTAAGAAAGTAGACTGATATATGAGATCTTCACCATGCGTGAGAATAAGCTGGAAGTCTTGTTAAAACACTGGCTTCTGATTCAGTAGGTTTGGGAGGGGGGCTGCTGAGAATTTGCATTTCTAACAAATTTTCCAGATCCAGGGATGACACTTTGAGAATTATTGAGGCAGACCATGCAGGTACCTTTACCTCCATTTTACAGTTGAGGACAATGAAACCTAATTTGCTTGTGCAATTTTAATTTTATTCAGGAAACATTTGAAGAGGAAAAATATGAGTAAGGTACTATGCTAGACATTATCTCCAAGAATTTAGTGATAAAGGAAATAAAATATTGAGTTTCTTACTGCTAATCTATTGTTCTTTCTACATGATCTTTAAACAAGATCTAAAGTTGAGCTACCTCTGTGAAAATCCTGGCTCTATCAGTTTGTAATCTTGGGCAAGTTACTTAACGTAGGCCTTAGTTCTCTCATCAGTAAAATGAGAAGTAATAATTTACTTACTTCTTTAAGTTGTTGGTAGGATTAAGTAGGATAATATATGTAATGCACTTAGCACAGTACTTGATACATGAATCTAGTAATTATTAGCTATCATTAGTAGCTTTATTCATTGGGTAGATATACAGTGAGAACCTACACTGTGGCAGATACTGAACTGATGAGGTGAAATGCTAAGCAAGACAATACACCATCTCTGCACTTACATCTTATGAGAAGTCAAAAATTTTTCAAAGGCTGAGGCATTTCTGTTAATATAATTTCTCATGGAGCGGAGCATCTTTTTTCACAAGTTTGAACACTAGATATGGAATTAAGAAGCTCGGTCATTGGCAAAGTGAGTAACTTTAGTTCCTTTGTTTCTTTTTACCTCCTTTGGAAAATATGACTCTTCCAGAAGTGACAGAAAAATTAATTGGGTAATTTTTATAAAATGCTTTAAGTTGTTCTATAAAAGGTTCTATATGGATTTATTTTTTATTTTTTAAAGATTTTATTTACTTGAGAGAGAGAGAGAGAGAGAGAGAGAGAGCACAAGCTGGGAGAGGGGCAGAGGGAGCTGGAGAAGCAGACTCCCTCTGAGCAGGGAGCCTGATGACATGGGGCTCCATCCCAGGACCCTGGAATCATGGACTGAGCCGCTCGACTGTCCCAGTTCTGTATGGATTTAAAGTATTATTTTGTGATGTGAGTTTTGTCTTCCTTAGGATGATTTTGGAGCCTTATCGTATATATCAACATATTTTTTCCATGTCACTCCAAGTTTTAAAGGAACCTCTTAATCTAGTACCTTAGCTGAGCTTTAATTTTGAGGTTACATCTCCCATTGATCTGGTCTATGGTTTACAGCTGGGGCAAACAGACTAGGTGTCAAGGTTAGCGGATACAGGAAAAGCAGTTCTATCAGACTCATTGTGGCTAACTTTTTTATTTTGTGAACTTAGTTTAGTTTCAAGCCTCTTTGCTTGTGAAGTACGTAGCCAGAGTAGGGCAAGGTTCTTGTGTTAATAGAAAAGTAAAAAGTTAGCCTCACTAAACTTAACCAAATTTAGTATATAGTTTGGCCTTGCCTAAAAGCCACAACTAGTTATTTGGTTTGATTTTTAGTCCTTGCCTATACATTTTGTAGTCTGTAGTGACAACTACAAGATATGAAGGCTAAACAGCCTTGAATTTGAAACATGCAGAATTCTTAATGTTATAGTTAAACAGGTTCTAGAAATCATCCTTCTTTTATGTGGATTCTAAGGCCTAGTAGATAACAGGTGATTTATTCAGGATTATGCATCTTATAAATGGCAGGACTGTGGTTGGCACATTGACTTTCACCTGCCTTTAGTCTACATCCTTCCCAGTCAGCTCATGCCAAACACCTTACTCATTAGAACAATGACAGGCATAGAGACTGTC
Source organism: Callorhinus ursinus (assembly GCF_003265705.2). Taxonomy (NCBI): domain Eukaryota; kingdom Metazoa; phylum Chordata; class Mammalia; order Carnivora; family Otariidae; genus Callorhinus; species Callorhinus ursinus. The sequence continues at coordinate 38,832,401 of NW_027397070.1, forward strand.
CTGAATGTCTAGGAACTAAATAAAATTACTAATTTATTTCCTCCCCCTGCCCTGTAACTTTTTCCAGACCTTCCATATAATTTCCACTGAAGAGTTATCAGTGGTATTTTCTTCTCAGTCATTTGCAGTCCCTGATTAAAGAAGTCATTTTATCGGGGTAGCACAGAATTATGATTTTAATTTATAGATCTTTCCTTTATCATTACAGGTATTATATAAAATCATATATTTTTCTTTGTGCTAATGAAACAAACTGTGCCTGTTGAACACCTTTAATTAATTAAACTAGTGATTATTTTCAGTATGCTTGCAGAACTCATTGTAACTAAAGTAATTTAGATGCTAATCATTTATCTAAAAGAAGGAAGAGGGGCTCCTGGGTGGCTCAGTCAGTTAAGCTGCTGCCTTCAGCTCAGGTCATGATCCTAGGGTCCTGGGATCGAGCCCCACATTGGGCTCCTTGCTAAGCAGGCAGCCTGCTTCTCCCCCCGCCCCCCGCCATTCCCCCTGCTTGTGCTTGCTCTCTGTCTCTATCTCTCTCGTTATCTCTGTGTCAAATAAATAAATAAAAAATCTTAAAAAAAAATAAAAGAAGGAAGAGATTTGTGTTTTGAGCTTAGAATATTTTATTTCTTTGAAAGCTATGGTAGCCATCCACTTCTGTTTCTATTTATATACATTATCTGTATATGTACCTTTTGGAGAAACTAACCTATTTCTAGAATTAGAAGAAACAGAATGTTTTTCAGAGTCCATCATCTCTCCTGGTTCGTCTCCCCCTCTGACTTATTCCCCTTCATTCTTCCTCTCCTGCTATCTTCTTCTTTTTCTTTTTTCTTAAAATATGTTGCGTTATTTGTTTCAGAAGTACAGATCTGTGATTCAACAGTCTTACACAATTCACAGCGCTCACCGTAGCAAACTGAGGTTTCTGGAGGGGAGGAGGGTGGGGGGATGGGTTAGCCTGGTGATAGGTATTGAGGAGGGCACATTCTGCATGGAGCACTGGGTGTTATGAACAAACAATGAATCATGGAACAGTACACCAAAACAAATTATGTAATATATGGTGATTAACATAACAATAAAAAATTAAAAAAAAAGAAGAAACAGAATGAATTTTCATAAGCTCTTTAACATTAATTGTTTAGTTAGCCATAAATCAACTACTACATCTGTTATTGTACTGACTTGTCTAAAGAATCTTGGGATATTTCCCCTGGCACCACCGCCATGAAATTATTATTGTTTATACACACTTGACATGATGTACCTGCAGGTGGAATTTAGTGATTTCTATTGAAATCTGTCACTAATACAGGAATTAGTATGCACATCTGATCATTTCAGTAGCTAAATCATACCTTGTTGTGGGTTGGGTTCTGTTTTTCTCCTTCATTATTTATGAAACCATATCCTATGTAGTAAATAATTTCATTAAGTGAAGCAAAATATTTAAAATTATGTTTCCAATTAAAGTCATCATCATCATCATCTTTCCCATCACCTATAGAAGTCATGTCTATTCTAAAGTTGCTTATAAGATGGTCAATTTATTTTTCTATGTATACAATTTATTTTTCTGTATATACAAGCTATTTTCTAAACCTGATAAACTACATGTAATAAGACTCATTCTTTCAAATATATTCCTTATGATAATTCAGAATAGAATCTTGGTGTTTAATACTTAGAAATATCTTTCAACAGTTACTGATTTGATTGTTGATATATATTAACTGTTGGGCTATTATGATGACCAGTTTCCAAAATGCTTATCTAGTTGATATAATTAGTCTTGAATAGATGATTAGCAACAAAGAACCTCAACCATTTAAATTCAACTCTAATTCAATTCAATTTTTCCATTCTAAAAATTGAACATTTATTCAGATTAGCAGTTAAGCCACTTTGTTTTGTATTTCCTTCTCTTGTCTTTTCCCACTGTCTTATTAAATATGTAATAAATTGAATTGACTTAATTTGATAGGTCTAATTGGAAAACTTTCTTTTAAATGAAGATAATGACTAGTAACAAAAAGTGTTTCTAAATATGGTAAAATTTAATGCCCTAGAGGTGCCGGATTTAAATACATCTTTAGGTAAATTGACATTTGCTATATTTAGTTATGTAAACTGGATGGTTACCTTCTCTCCATACCTCATTTCAAAAAGGTTTTGGTCAGAGTTTTATTTGTCATCCTTATATGGAGGCAATCTTAAAATAAAAGTAATTTAATAAAAGCACCTGCTCTGTGCCAGGCACCATGCTGGACTACATGAAGAAGACAGACACAGTCCCTGCCCTGTCAGGGGCAGCCTAGGGGGAAAGGCAGACAACTGAATGGACATTAAAGTATATTGTGATATGGGTAAGTTGATAGAACTCTGAAGCACATATCTAACACATATTTGGGATTCTTCTGGAAGAAGTGATTTTTAAGCTGAGGCCCAAAGTATGGGTAGGAGTCAGCCAGGCAGAGATGTGGTAGAAGGATTTTCTGTCATTGGGCACAACATGTGAAAAGAGAGGCAAGAGAACATGGAGTCACTGGGGGAACTATAAGTAGTTCCTTGTAGAGTTTGATTATTGAGAGACTAAAGTTTTGTTCTGAAAATATTTGTCATTTATTGGGTCTGTTTGGATGGTTGTATGATTTTGTTCCTCCCTAAAAAAAAAACAGGTTTTAACTCAAGATTCAAAACCCTTTGTTTTGTTTTTGCTTCAGAGAGGGGCAAAGTTAGAAATTAATTGGCTTTCAGCTGGCTCTTGGTGTCATCCAGGAACCATTAAACTTTTTTTAATTAAATTTTTGTTTCATTTTTCATATCTTTTAGCGTTTACTCTTGGTAAATTTTTAAAAAGCTGACAAATACTACAAACTAAAATTCAGAAAACCATATTTTTGTTAATTGTCTAAAACAGTTCTATAATGCTATTTTCCCTGCATTTTAAAATTGGATAATTTCTATATGACAGTAATTTGCATTATCATTTTGTATGGAAAGAATAGAAAGGTAATTCAGTCTTCTAGCTTGATCAAATTATTTTTCCAGTTTTATTGAGATGTAATTATCATATAACATTGTATTAGTTTAAAGTGTACAATGTAATGATTTGACGTAGGTATATTGTGACAAGATTACTGCAGTAAATTAGTTAACATCCATCGCTTACTTTACAAATTTTTTTTTCTTATGATAAGGACTTTTAAGATTTACTCTTTTAGCAACTCTCAGATATTACAGTATAGCATTGTTAACTATAGTTATTATGGTATATTATAGCTCCAGAACTAATTTATCTCTTAACTAGGAGTTGGTACCATTTGACCACCTTCACCTTTTTCCTCTACTCCACCCTTTCCCAGCCAATCTGTTCTCTGTTTCTATGACTTCAGTTTTTTTTAGATTCCACATACAAATGAGATCATACAGTATTTGTCTTTCTCTGACTTATTTCACTTAGCATAATGTCTTCAGGGTCCATCGGTGTTGTCACAAATGCTGGGATTTCCTTCCTTCTCATGGCTGAATAATACTCCTCTGTGTGTGTATTTTCTTTATCCATTCATCCATTGCTGGACATGTAGGTTGTTTCTGTGTCTTGGCTATTGTGAGTAATGCTGCAGTGAAAATGAGGGTACAGATTACCTCTCTGAGGCAGTGGATATATACCCTGGGATTGCTGGGTCACATGGTAGTTCTACCAGTAAACTCCTTAAGCAAATATCTGTCACTTAGGTCAAAAGGAAAATCTTTAGGGGTGCCTGGATGGCTTAGTCATTAAGCATCTGCCTTTGGCTCAGGTCATGATCCCAGAGTCCTGGGATCGAGCCCCGCATTGGACTCCATGCTCCTATGGGAGTCTGCTTCTCCCTCTCCCACTCACCCTGCTTGTGTTCCTGCTCTCGTTCTCTCTCTGTCAAATAAATAAATAAAATCTTTAAAAAAAAAAAAAAGGAGAATCTTTAGCAGAGCACAAATTAAATTATACTTCCAATTTTCCTGTGAAATTAATATTTTTAACATTTATAGAATTACTAAGATGTCTGTTAGAATCATCTAAATGGTCTAGCTAGCTTGTATCTTAATAATGGCTGAACTCACATAGACTGATTGATAAAGTAATGAAGTGATTAAGAATCTATAGGCATAATGTACCTATTAGGATAGGCTATGAATATGCTGTGTAGCATTTTTACAGTAATATTTTTCAACCCTTGGTTATTGATTAATAGCAACTTGAAATATAATATTTTGGATCCCTCTTGCTGTGAAAACATCTTGATTTCTCTGTTAAAGTAATGTGAGAAGGAGAAAAAAATATGGGCTCTGGGTTTGACCCTATCTGATCTCTCTTCTGTTGTTTTTATCTTTCTGGATTTCGGCAATTAATTATAGCTTCTGAACCTCAGGTTAGCTGTACAAAAAGCTCGTGATACTCAATACCTACCTCCCTGTCCACTTTTATAGGGCTGTAATCACAAGGAAAAATTATTAAGAACTATAACAGGTATTAAGATGATTTTCACATACAGTTTTTTTCATCATGTATGTTTGGTCCCCAGATTTTAAAATACAAACACGATAACGGAATATATTACTAGATTATAACCTGCAACAACAGGAAACTTACATTTTTACTCTTAGATGAAAATTGAGCTTTTATAAGAGTGTCATATTTGTAGAGTTAAATGAAAAAATTGAAAGAGATCCAGAGAGGAAAAATAACTAATGAGAATAACTTCTAGACATTAAAATATCTCTGTATTTAATAAACCCACTATTGAATCATAATAAAATTCTGGACCAAAGAGTCTCCCCTGTAGCTACCTTAAGCCTCCATCTCAATATTTTTTCTGTACCAACACATCTGAGAAAGAAGATGTACTCCCACCCGTAACAGTGGCTCACTGTAGTTAATGATTTTTAAACTGGCTGAGTTTGGGGGCAAGAGGCGGTGGTACAGGGTTTGGAGAGTGAGTTGGTGCCATACATAGTTGAAAAGGAAGCTGTCCATGCTTCAAGATTCCAATGGGTCTCTCTGCCCTCCCTCTACCCACCCCTCTGATAGTTACTGACCTAGGCAAGTATCATTGCTGATACATAAGGACTTTTGTTTCAACCTGTATGCCTTTTGTTCTGCTATTCATGGTCCATAAAAGAAAGAAAGATCTTTGTTTCAGGAATGTAAAATACCAGATTATAAGTATGTCTCAAAAGAGCTCAAACTACTTTTCACTATGACATTTCCTTTATCTTCAGCTTCCCACTTAAGGACATAAAAAGAAGCCTTTGATATCTCATTTATAGTTATGAAATACAGGATTAGGAAGCTGAAGCTTTGTCCACACAACAGCCTTGCCCAGAGTGAGCCCACATAGATGCTTATTTCCAAATTCATTCCTACGAGTGCTTCTCAAATTGAAATACAAGTAAACCTGGGAAAGTGAGTCAGAGGCTTACAAACTGCCAGGATAAACATGGTACATTTTCTTGGACTACTAATTTTATTTGCTGGTATGTAAGTTAAATCATTTTCAAATAATAAAACAAACAGGATATTACAATGGTGTAAAATGAAAAATTTGATGAAACATCAAACTTCAGCCCATTGGTTTAGACTAAGCTTCATAAGTAGTATAAGTTTACCCTCCTCTGCTACTTACTGGGAGCATTTTGGTGGAAAACTTTAAGAAGCACCATTCTATATTTGAATTTTTGGTTTATTTTATCTTTGAGGGGAAACTCCAGAGGGCAATAGGGCCTAGGTCTTCTGGGTTATTTACACAATGCCAAGCACTTGATTGGAACACAATAAATGCAACAAAAGAAACAAATCAAACCTACCTGTCCTGCATCCTGGTCCAAATCTCAAACTGTTACCCTGCAAAGCTATATGAAGCACTTTTACCAAATTGTAGATTTTGTTTTTTTAAAAAATAGTTTATCACTAAGAATGAATCTTTTTAGCAATATATTCTGGCATTTTTAGACAAGGTTCTGGCAGAATGAGTTCAGAGGTAAAAAGAGGTATGATTTAGGAAGTAGCAATACATAATAAGCATTAAAGTCATTGTGGAGTAGAAACAATTTCATTGGAAAAGTTTTTGAAAAAGTTCTCTTACGTCTAGTTAGAATCTATCCAAGGTTGCTGGAGCTAGAAATAGAATCCAGGTACTCTTATTCCTTGTGCAATGTCTGGGCCACATAGCCATGATACCGGTCTCAGAAATTATCAGTGGTTTTGTAAATACAGGTATCTTTTTATGTGACAAGTTGTGTTTCTTAAAGATTTGCTTAGGGGCACCTGGGTGGCTCAGTCGGTTGGGCATCTATCTGCCTTTGGCTCAAGTTATAATCCCGGGGTCCTGGGATGGAGTCCCATGGCTGGTTCCCTGCTCAGTGGGGAGCCTGCTTCTCCCTCTCCCTCTGCCACTCCCCCTGCTTGTGCTCTCTTTCTCTCTCAAATAAATAAATAAAATCTTTAAAAAAAAAAGATCTGCTATAAATGGAATTATTATAAATCAAGTCATGTTTTAAACATTTTAGTGGAACTATGTAAAGGATTCCCAAAGGAAATCCTTTCCTAAAATAAGGAATCTTTCTTCTAATATGATCTCGTAGTCCCCAGATTCATCAGTGGTTTTTTTCTTCCTTCCTTCCTTCCTTCCTTCCTACACCTACCTTTTTCAAATGTTTGGATTTTTCTGTTTTCCTGAGGCACGTCTTTGTAAGTCTTTGAGGCTCAGTCACATTTAGCTTTTGATTCAAACATCAAAGTATATAAAAGAAAGAATGCAGTCTTTCAGTAGCATTTTGATAAGAGTTCTATTTGTTTAAAATATGTAGATCACATTCAGGTTTAGAAATGATTCTACAAATAAGGTAACTGTTGAAATGATAAAGAAAGTTAAGAATGCCTCCTAGCTCTTTTTTTTTAAGATTTTTTTTATTTATTCATTTGAGACACAGAGATAGAGAGAGAGAGAGAGAGTGCATGAGCAAGGAGAGAAGCAGAGGGAGGGGGAGAAGCAGACCCCCCGCTGAGCAGGGAGCCCAACGTGGGGCTCGATCCCAGGATCCCAGCATCATGACCTGAGCCGAAGGCAGACGCTTAACCATCTGAGCCACCCAGGCGCCCCTACCTCCTAGCTCTTTTGTTAGTTTTATATGCAAGAGTTCTGGGTATGATATAAATCTAGAATTTCCTTATCTTTCTTCCTCAAGTTTATATATAAATTATAGGCTAATTCCATGGAACAGGAAAAGATAATAGTCCATGGTCTTTAGTGGAATTATACATATCCTTTTTTTCCTTCCAAAAGGATGTTGCTGAGTAAGAAGGCTCAGTAGAGATTTATACATTAGGTGACAGTATAAAATATATTTTATATATGTAATTTAGATAGTAGACTTTTCTTCTCACACATTTTCCTTGCCTTTAGAAGAAGGTCAAAAGCAGATTACAGAATTATAACCATCCCTAGCTGATACTTTAGGGTTCAGTATTCTTTCTCCTGTTTTGTTTCCCAGAAAGCTAGGAATAAAAATATTTCCTGACAGTATTGAAAAGGATTAGACCTGAGTTCCCTACCTTTTCAGAAAGAGGTACTCCTTTTCAGTCAATTAAAGTTTAATCTACTAATATAAGTAGCTTTTAAACAATGCAAATTATATTCCCTAGAATCAAGAAATTGCAGATAGTAATGCTATAAGTCAAAAGGATTTTGCCAAAAGACATAATATTATAATTAGGATTATTACAATTCTTGTTCAAAAATTGTATGTCCGGGGCAACTGGCTGGCTTAGTTGGTAGAGCTTGTGACTCTTGATCTTGGGGTTGTAAATTCAAGCCCCACATTGGGTGTAGATTACTTTAAAACAACAACAACAACAACAGCAACAACAACTAAAGGGGCGCCTGGTTTGAGTGTCTGACTCTTGATTTCGACTCAGGTCATGATCTCAGGGTTGAGAGATCAAACCCAGCGTAGGGCTCTGTGCTGGGCATGGAGCCTGCTTGAGATTCTCTCCATCTTAAGTTTTTTCAGGGTACAACTGCCACACAAATACTGTATATTTATTTAGGTGTAAATATAAGTGGGCACATTTATATTTTTAATATTTTTTTATAATGAAGTTTCTAAGAATGTGGATCACCCTCATAAACAGGGTAGTGCACTAGACATCAAGTAAAACTTTTGAGTGTTTCTAGATGCTGTAGGGGATATAAAGATTAGTAAGACCCACAACCTGCCCTTCAGGAATTTGCACTGAGTATGATAAGATCCATAAATCTGTAAATGTAGCAAAAATAGGATATGATAAGTGTCATAAGAGAGGTATAAAGTTCTGTGGGCGTTTCTGGCTGAAGGAATTAAAGACGTCACCAGGAGCACAAGCTAGGCCTATACGTGGGGCTCGATCCACGTATGAGGATCGAGGATGAGGAATGAGGAAAGGCGGCACAGGTCAGTGTCGTTGATTTGGAATCAGGAGTTATTAGCTGTGTGACTTTAGCGTCCCACAGCCTTTCTTAATATCTGTTCTATGTACCTTACAGAGTTACGAGGTTTCAAAGTGATAATGTATTTGACAATGCTTTATATATTTTAAACATATAAATGTTTTTATTAGCACTTTAGCTTTATGGGAACAAAGCAAAATAATAAAATAACATAATTAGGTCATGGGATTTCAGCAAGGGCTTCTTTAGAGAAACTTTAACAACCAACATTAATGAAACTTAGAAATACTCAGTGGCTTTTTGTGAAACTCATTCAGAAATGTAAATGAAAACAGAATAGGTAAGTTATGCTAGACAAAGATAACCACCCCCTTTGCTCATCCTCCCATGGAAGGCCAGGTTTAGTTCCCCAGCCCACCTGAGGATCATTGTCTACTTCTCTTGGGTTTTACTTGGAATGCCCAGTAAAATCCCCATGTCTGCACTGATTAGGCACCAACAGTATCCTGTCAAGGAAACCTGACCAATCCCCCCTAGTTTTGGGAACTAAGTTGCCTTGTTACCTAGAGCACTGACCCCAATCAGAAAACCTTCCTGCCAAAGCAGTTAGTCTTTAGTTAGTTCTTTAGCTGTCTAGGCTGATAGGATGATGATTTTGAGAGGTAAGAGGGGGATTTGAAATAAAACGTACTGTCTTGGAGCTCTAATATATAGGTAATACTAAGAGAAACAAGATTTCTGTGGAGGTTCTACTCTCTGGGAGCTGTGTCAAAATTAATGCTTAGGAAACTGTGAACATATTCAAGGTATTAATTTTCAAGTAACTTGCCTAAAAGTGGAGTTACGCTTTGGCAAAGAGGTGTTTTCAAAACACTAGCAATGGAATTGAGCAAATCATAAGGATCTGAATATTGGAAATACATAGAAGTAAGGGTCTTGGATTGACTATCCGTCTGTTACCGGTCTATTGACTAGATGGAACGAGATGTGCCGGACCAGCAGAGATTATATTTGGGTAAACAACCCAAAACATAGTACTGAAGCATGGTAGCATGCTCCTATCCTCTCTAGTTTTGGAGTATTAAATACTATATTTGAAGCTATTTTTATTCTGGGAGGGTAAAGTGGACTTCCCGAAAACACTCCAATGGGATTTTTTTTTTTTAAGATTTTATTTATTTATTTGACAGAGAGAGAGCAGGAGAGCACAGGCAGGGGGAGCAGGAGAAGCAGGCCCCCTGCTGACCAGGGACCCGGATGTGGGACTCGATTCCAGGACCCTGGGATCTTGACCTGAGCCGAAGGCAGTCACTTAACTGACCGAGCCACCCAGGTGCCCCTCCAATGGGATTTTAAGGCATGATGAAAAAAGCAGTCGATAAATGGGTTAATTACCAGTATTTTCTTTCTCTGCTACCACTGCCCACCTGGCTGTGTCCACTGAAATTGGACAGCGGGACAAATGGAATTGGGGAGTAGGCTGGTTTAGTAGCTCCTTCTGCTGCTACCTCTGGCCAGTCTTGATCCATGCAGTCCAGAATATCCAATAATATGATTGACAAAAGTCAACATTGCATTCTTTGTCCTTTTTTTTTTTTTTGATTATGTCCAATACCAACCATGGGTCCACCCAGATTGAGATTTTAAAATCTATAGAGCAGTCCCTGTGCATCTTTTGGAAATGTCTAGCAATTAGTACCTGGATTGAATTCAGAGATTAAGATAGGCTTTGAAGAATATGATATCTACATTTTAAAAGTAATGTGGTATTTCTGTTTCAGAGGAAAGATTATCTTATGGTAGAAACAAGTGTTAGTGAGGATGTGGAGAAGAAGGAATCCTCTTGCACTGTTGTGGGAATGCAAACTGGTGCAGCCACTGTGGAAATCAGTATGGGGGTTCCTCAAAAAGTTAAAAATAGAACTACCCTACAATCCAGTAATCACAGTATTGGGAATTTATCCAAAAGATACAAAAACACTAATTTACAGGGATACATACACCCTATGTTTATTGTAGCATTGTTTACAATAGTCAAATTATGGAAGCAGCTCAAGGGTCCATTGACAGAGGAACGGATAAAGAAGATATGGTGTGTGTATAATGGAATATTATTCAGCCATAAAAAGAACGAAATTTTGCCATTTGCAACAACATGGATAGAGCTAGAGAGTATAATGCTAAGCCAAATAAGTCAGTGAGAGAAAGACAAATACCATATGGTTTCACTCGTATGTGAAATTTAAGAAACAAAACAAATGAGCAAAGGGAAAAAGAGAGAGAAACCAAGAAACAGACTCCTAACTGTAGAGAACAAACTGATGGTTACCAGAGGGGAGGTGGGGGGGATGGGTTAAATAGCTGATGGGGATTAAGGAGTGCACTCATTATGAGCACTGGGTGATGTACGGAATTGTTGAATCACTATTATACACCTGAAGCTAATGTAACACTGTATGTTAACTCTACTGGAATTTTTTAAAAAGATTACCTTGTGGCTTGCCATGAGTGACCATCTTAGAGGCACCCATTTGTATTATACACATGTTAATAGGTGAACATTTATTTTTATTATATTTTATTGTATATATGTATCATGATTTGTGTATTCTCTCATTGATGGATGTTTAAATTATTTCAAATTTGCATGTCTCCTTGTGCATATGTGTTAGTTTCTCTAGGGCAGTGCTTATCAAAGTTTTTCACATCTTAACCATATGTTAAAATATGTCTTTACTGCCCAGAGTATCACCTGGGAGGTGGTGGTATATGGTAAAGCCACAGAGATCTCTATGGCAGTATGTTACAAATAAAATCTTATGCTCTAATAAAGGGGTAGGGAAATTTTAGCCCTCAGGCAAACTCAGCTCCCTACTATTTTGGTAGTTTTACTAGAACACACCCATGCCCGTTTGTTAACATAGTGTCTGTGGCTGCTTTCGTACTATGGTGGCAGAGTTGAGTCATTGCAACAGAGACCATATGGCCTGCAAAGCTAAAATATTTACCATCTGGCTTTTTACAAAAAAAGTTTGCTGACTCCTACTTTAAAATAATAATTACCAAACAAATACGGTTTTGACCATTGTAAATTTGTGAATAATTTCTTTAAAATTTGATCTTTTTCGTGTACTTATTAATGTGAGGTAAAATTTCTGGTGAAATAAACAGATCTAACTTGTATAATTCAGTGAGTTTTGATAATGTAACTAACACCCTTATCCAAGTCTTAAATTAGTGTTTAAAATTGGGTTGTTTATCTTTTTATTTTTAATTTATAGGAGGAGTGTGTGTGTGTGTGTGTGTTTCTGGATACAAGTTTTTATCATAAACATGATTTGTAAGTATTTTCTCTCAGTCTGTGGCTTGTCTTTTCATTTTCTTAACAGTGTGTTTTGAAGATCAAAAATTTTTTGTTGAAGTCCAGTTTATCAAGTTTTGTTCTAGTACTATAGAAGTTAGTGCTTTTTGTGTTCTAAGAAATCTTTGCCTATCCTAAGATCATAAAGACATTATTTTATGTTTTCTTCTAAAAGCCTTATTGGTTTGGCTTTTATATTTATGTCTGTGATCTCATTGATACTATTTTTTGCGTACACTATGAGGTGAACCTGGGTTGAAGTTCATTGTTTTCCATGGGTTTATCCAGTCAGTCCAGCTCTATCTGCTGAAAAGTTTGTCTTTCCCTGTTGAATTGCCTTGGTGCTTTTGTCAACAATCAGTTGGCAATATAATGGGCCTATTTCTGGTCTCCATTCTGTTCAGCTGCTTCACTTATGTCTGTCCTTACACCTTAAATTTTTACCTGCCGTCAATTTTTTTTGTAGCATGTTGACTGGAAAGCTGTACATATGCCTAGAAGTGTAGTAAATTACTAGGTCATAGTAGACAGTACATATCCTTATCTTGTCTACATATGCCTAATCTCTCTGTGGGACAGCTATTTCAGTAGTCTCCTAACTGTCCCTCTTGCTTTCAGAAACTATCTCCTTTTAATCCATTCTCCACACTGCCATCAGAATGATATTTCCAAAATCAAATATGATTTTGTTTCTTAAAATCTTCCATGGCTGCTCAGTGTCTAGAGAGGTATGTATAAACACCTTACTTAGCATATAGGAAATAAGCCACTTCTCAAAATGTATACAGTACTCCTGATCTCACCAGTCCAGCTACTGATTTATTTCTTGAAAGTTATGTACAATTTTATTTCTATGCTGGCAACATGTTATTTCTTTCTAGAATGTCTTTCCTACATTTCATCACATGAAATCCTATTTATCTTTTAGTATCATTTCTTTTGCGATATTTCTCTCCAATTGACCCCATGTTCTCACTTATAAATTACTATATTTAAATAGTTTTTTCTTCTTTGAGAAGCTTCTCTGATTTATTTTGTCTCCTTTTTTGCCCCATAATACTGGCCAGTACTTGTTACTCCGTTGTTAGTTGTTTTTTGTTTGTTTTTTTTATTATTATGTTATGTTAATCACCATACATTACATCATTAGTTTTGGATGTAGTGTTCCATGATTCATTGTTTGCATATAACACCCAGTGCTCCATGCAGAACATGCCCTCTTTAATACCCATCACCAGGCTAACCCATCCCCCCACCCCCCTCCCCTCTAGAACCCTCAGTTTGTTTCTCAGAGTCCATAGTCTCTCGTGGTTCGTCTCCCCCTCCGATTTCCCCCCCTTCATTCTTCCTCTCCTGCTATCTTCTTCTTCTTCTTTTTTTAACATATAATGTATTATTTGTTTCAGAGGTACAGATCTGTGATTCAACAGTCTTGCGCAATAAAAATATGAAACGCTTCATGAATTTGTGTGTCATCCTTGCGCAGGGGCCATGCTAATCTTCTTTGTATCATTCCAATTTTAGTATATGTGCTGCCAAAGCGAGCACTGTTTGTTTTTTAATTAAATTGCCTCTAAGCAAAACAATCCCTAAAAATTTTAGGCTCCTTTTCCAAATCTACCAAATAAAGGAAACGTAGCCTAATCTATGTGATTCACAGGTTTCTGATGAGGGGTAAATGAGGCAACAGGTGTGGAAAAAGGTTAGTTTGTTTTTTTGTTAAAGAACATGATTTTTTATTTTACTAAGGCATGGAAATATTTGAAAAATGTTTTAAAAATATGGCCTTATTGTTCCTTCTAACAAAATTCCAATAGAATTTAACCCTCTTGGTGTCTTACAAATTTTATTGTGATAGAATTTCACCTTCACATATTTGTATTAGTGAAAATAATCCTAATATTGACTATTTTAAAATTTTTATTCCTAATATTTTTGGTAAAACATAAAAATATGTTCAGTAAAACAGTAAAACTGAAAATAACTAAGAAAATACTTAACACTGAAAAATACTAAGTTAAAAAATAGCTAAGTTTAAATGTACTTTATGGACTAAAGATAACATTTTCCTGTACAAAGTCTCAGCCATGTATGTGTATGTCTGTCTCTTTGGATATCTTCGGCTCAGTAAACATTTATTGAATACTTTTCAGTTTAGGCACTATGAAAGTAATACTATATATAGCAATAGCTAACATTTAGTGAATCTTACTATGTAACAGTGCTTAAAACTTTGCATATGTTATTTCATTTAATATTCACAATTAACCTATATGGTAGGTACTATCATTACCATATTTTATGTTAGATGAGTAATTTCCTAGAAGTAATAAGAAATCCTGTTTGCCAATCGCATTATAGATGATTAAGACAGAGTCCCTGTTCTCAAGAAGCTCCCAATTAAATAGTAGATTAACACAAACATTTAAAAAAATTGATCTCATGAGACAAAAAATAGTTCACAATGTTATAAAGATATGAACAAGGCCCTAAGGGATTGGTAAGTATTGTCATTCTAGCCAGAAAAATGAGAAGGAAGTAGCTTTTGAACTGGTCTTTAAAAAGTTGTAAAATGACCAGAAATCTTAGATACAGAATTCTGCAGACTGGATTGCTTTTCAGATGATGATAAAAATGCTTATGTGCCTGTCATACCTTACTTAGAATAATGCCAAAGTATCAGAACTCCTGGGCATTATTTTTCCTTTTGCCTCTCCTTCGCTGAATTATGTGGAAGAGAGCATTACACCATCTGCTTCTCAGTTTATCCTTCAGGAGAATGTGACTAAGAAATTGACCTGATAGCACTTACATTGCATTTCTCAAGGGACACCAAAACAAATCTGATAGAGGATACTTAGGTACAAGTATTTTCTCAGCTGTAAAAGTATGAAAATGATAGTGTGTTAGTTAAATAAACCTTGCATTTTGTATTCATTCTTAGCAGTCATTGAATAGGCAAAACTGAAAACCAGTGTTTACATTCACAGTAATTGCAATTTTTGTGATAGGTTTCTTATATATAGGAACTCAACATGTAATTTTATAACATTAACAATCATTTTTGAAAAACAATAAATTAATGCAGCTGTGCTTTTGAAGAATATCAGCATAAGCAGTCAAGTTAATACAGAATTGCTTGTTAGGAAATTTTTTTAATTGAGGAAATGACAGGATTGGCATTATTATTACTACTCAGACCTTTGTTGTAAACCATGGCAAGGATATAAACAATGAATGTAACTTTGAAAGATTTGTGTGCTTTCTAAATTAAGCACACAAGAAAGTATTATACTATATCAGGAGATGCATTTTCTGCTAGCATAATTTATAATATGACAGTTAAATAATTAATCAGATGGTTGGATACAGAGGGATTTTTCTCAAAAAGAGAGAAAAGGATAAATTACTCCATGCCAATTGAATAATATTCCAAACACAAAAAATAAAGTCGGGGGAGACATAAAGATGCTTTAATTTTGTAGTTTGTATAGACTGCCATCCATTATATGAGTAATAAATGTTATGTCCATATTCATGACATTTAAAAAAATCTGGCACTACTTCAAGCTACTTTTTCTGAATATCATTAATATTAATATGTAATTATTGAGCTAATTAAGGTACATATGGACAAGTCACTGTTCCCTAGTCTGTTGTGGATATATAATTTAAATGTTTCTCATTTGATTAAATGAAATCTCTTTTTTGAACATTTTGCTTAGCCTGAAAAGAAATATATATTAGTGATAAATAGCAATTTTGGTTTCTGTATTCTATTGTTGGTGCAGGTATTTTGTTTGGCATTAATTTTATATAAAAATGTATATTTGGTGGCATATTTAGTTGTTTAACAAAAGACTGATACGTGTTTTACTATAACAACTGTTAGCATGCCCTTCACTACTTATTTATACATATTCCTCTC
Organism: Callorhinus ursinus; assembly: GCF_003265705.2. Taxonomy (NCBI): domain Eukaryota; kingdom Metazoa; phylum Chordata; class Mammalia; order Carnivora; family Otariidae; genus Callorhinus; species Callorhinus ursinus. The sequence goes on from NW_027397070.1 coordinate 38,848,164, forward strand.
TATTCTAGGTAGTGGAATTATCTGTGTAATTGAGTAAAAACAGGAGTGGCCACAGATGTATAAGAAAACTCTTCAGCAAATTATTGAATTTGCCAAACCTCCTCTTAAAGACCATTTTTGCAGTTCTGTCCCATTGAAATGAATTGCCTGGGTCTTTAGAGTATGCTGAGAAGATTAAAGTAAAAGAGAGGAAAAAGAATCATTTGGAGAAGGTTTGAATGAAGTCTTTGCATTCTGGCTAAAAAATAGTCTGAACTCTCTATCTAGCCCCTACATATAAAAAGAGCAGGGGAAGAAATGGTTCCATAGCTGTATGTTGATGGAATGAATTGTTTGTTTTGAAGGGCAAACTAGCATTTTATTTATTTATTTATTTTTAGTTTTATTTTTTTAAGATTTTATTTATTTATTTGGGAGAGAGAGAATGAGAGACAGAGAGCACAAGAGGGAAGAGGGTCAGAGGGAGAAGCAGACTCCCTGCTGAGCAGGGAGCCTGATATGGGACTAGATCCAGGGACTCCAGGATCATGACCTGAGCCGAAGGCAGTCGCTTAACCAACTGAGCCACCCAGGCGCCCCCAAACTAGCATTTTAAAGCTATTGCTTTTTTAGTAAAATATAATATGTTGTTATCCAGTTTTATATTTAATCAGTTTAGTTTAATAAAATGCTATTTTGTATCAGGGACTGCAAGATAAGAAATACTTACAGAAAAAGACTGTTCGATCTGTGGATTTTTAAAAAGGCCATTGTATTTTCTACTGTCCTTCGTCTTTATGTTTATGTTAGTGACTACCAGAAATAAGGAAAAGGTAAAAGCTCAGACTTTTTTTCCCTTGCTTGACATTTTATAGGCTCTTTCGTCATTGGAATGTGAGACAACACATTTTTGCAATCTACCACTCGGTTTCCCAATTCAAAAAAGAGATTTGGACACATTTTTTCCTAGCAGTACTCCATGGAAGAATTCACTTTCTCTCAGTGGCCGTTACATAAAACAGTAAGAATGATGCAGTCAACTCTCTCCTAAATTAACTAAATGAGATGTAATTGTAGATCATTTAAAACAGTATAGTCAGAAAGTCATTTTTCCTTCATTTTGAATAGTTTTATGCCATGCTGGGGTAACTTAACACCAGGGTACAAAAATGATATGTAGAGGCCAGAGTCCACCATGCGGATAAGACATACCTCAAGAAATAGAAAGCTTTTGTGTTTTTGTTGCATGATGGTGAACAGCTGTAACCATCAGCTAGCTTGCCCTTTTTGGCAGCTGGCTGTTTTTAGCATTTAAAAAAATTGCATGCTATTTGCCTCTGGTGCCTGGCATTCTTCAATTAAAATTTTAAATGTGTTCTTATCATCCCCTAACACAAAGCTCAGTTATGCAGTCCCCAATCTAGCCTGAGACACCTGTTCTTGAATCCTCTTTTTTTTTTTTTTAATTCAGAAAAGTTCAGTGTGAAATAAATCTCTGTGCTGTGTCATGCTAGAATAAAGAAACCATACATTATTATAATGGAACCAGATCAAGCTACTTAGATGGGCTTAAGTGAATGGTTGAGGCCTGTTAATGGATATGAGATATGATTACACCAAGGCCATTTCAGTAAAAGATTAATGTTGTTAATTTTAAGAGTTGTTTTGTTTTTGTTTTGTTAACAACAGTCTGGAGACGATAAATAGGGAAAGGGGCTTGATTATATATCGCTTTGATCTCTTGTAAACCTTAAAATTCCATTAATTAGGAAAGAGTAAGAAACTATTATATGTATGGACAAATTTTATGTAGCTGTTTGCCGTAAAAGAAAGAGGACTTTGGAAGGACTGAATTTCCATTTATCTCAAATTATAGTCTTCAGATCAATATTGACCAGAAAATTCCTACGTTTGTGAACTTGAAAACATCTACACTAAAGTAGAAATTAAATACATTCAGATAGAACAAGTTTCTTCCCAGGGCAGAGGTTTCAGTTAAACCATGACTCATACTTTATTGAATTTAAGCTGTTCCTCCATATAGCCTTACAGTTGGACTGAGAAAGCCTTTGATTTAATAGAATGCTCTCTTTGTATTTCTAATTTGTGATAAATTTAGCCTTTGTTAGTTGGTTAGAGGTGTCATTGAAATCTTTCCAGGCCTGCCTCCCTCTTCAATCAAAGAAAACACCTTATCTTTTCCTGTAATTAATCATTTTTAGCACTTTCTTTGATATCCTTTTTTTTATTATTATTTTTAAAGAGCTTTCCTCATTTTGTCTCCCAGAAAACAACTCTAAGGGGAGATAGCATGATTTTTAATTAATATATGAAAAGAAAAAGAAGGATTAGAGATTATGTTAACTGGACAACAGTGTCAGAGATCAGAATTTTTTGGATTTAATTTCATCTGGATCAGATTGTTGTTCTGTTTTAATGGCGAATTTATTCATTCCATTTGGCATATTTTAAAATAAATTTTTAAAATATAAAGCAATGAACACCCATTGTTGAAAAACCCAGAAAGTATAGAAAATGTAACAAAGAAAATAAAAATACATAAATTATGTATGTATTATTCTTTTAGTCTTTTTTGAATGCATTTTTTTTAAATTAATAGACTGTTTCTTAGAGCAATTATATGTTTACAGAAAAATTTGTTAGAAAGTACAAAGTTCCTGTATACTCCCTCCTTTTTTTTTCTTATTCCTTCTGTCCCCCTCCATGGCCCTGTTTCCCTATTGTTAACATTTACCGTGGTGTGGTCCACTTATTACAGTCAATGAACCAGTATTGATACATTATTTTTGAAGTTCACAGTTTAGCGTTCAGTCTTTGTGTTGTATAGTTCTATGGGTTTTGCCAAATGCATAATGTTATGTATCTACCATTACATAATCATACACAGTACTTTCAGTGGCCTAAAAAACTCCTGTGCTCCACCAATTCACCTCCATTCCCTTCCTCCAACCTCTGGCAAGTATGATTTTTTTCTCTGTAATTTCGCCTTCTCTAGATTGTCATATAATATAGTTGGAATCATACATTAGGAAGTCTTTTCTGACTGACTGCTTTTTTTAAAAAGTTCCTCTGTATCTTTTTGTAGCTTGACAGCTCATTTCTTTCTGAACAATATTGAATTGTATGGATGCACTACAGTTTTTGTATTCACCTATTGAGGGACATCTTGGTTGCTTCCAATTTGGAGCATCCAGTTAATGAATAAAGCTGGTATAAACATTCGTGTAGGTTTTTGTGTGGGCATAAGTTTTCAAATTATTTGGGTAAATACTTAAGAGAGTGCTTGCTTGGTTATATGGTCAGACTATGTTTAGCTTTATAAGAAACTGCAAAAACTATCTTCCAAATGGCTGTCTTGGTCTGCTTGAGCTGCTGTAACAAAATACCACAGGCTGGGTGGCTTAAACAACAGACATTATTTTTCATAGTTCTGGAGGCTGGGAAATCCAAATTCAGAGTGCCAGCAAATTGGTTCTTGCTGAGAGCCCTATTCCTGGCTTGCAGGGAGCCACCTTCTTGCTGTATTCTCACATGATAAAAGTGAAGAAACTCTGGTGACTCTTCCTCTTTTTATAAGGGCATTAATCCCATCTTGGGGGCCCCACCCTCATGGCCTCATCCAAGCCTAATTACCTCCCAAAGGTCCCTACCTCCTAATACCATCACATTGGGGGTTAAGACTTTAACACGTGAATTTGGGGAGGACACAAACATCTGGTCTTTAACAGTAGCTATAGCAATTTGCATTCTCACCAGCAGTGAATGAAAGTTTTTGTTGCTCCACATCCTCTCCTGCATTTGGTGTTGTCACTGTTAGATTTTAGCCATCCTAATAGGTATGTAGTGGTATCCTGTTTTAATTTACAATGTGCTAATGATCTATAATGTTGCGCGTCATTTCATGTACTTATTCTCCATCTGTAAGTCTTCTTTGGTGAGATGTCTGTTCACATCTTTTGCCCATTTTTTGGTAGAGTTGTTTGTCTTCTTATTGAGTTTCAGGAGCTCTTTGTATATTTTGGATTAAGTCTGTTAATAGATATTTTCTCCCTTCTGTGGCTTTTCATTTAATTCTTTTAACAATGTCTTTCACAGAGCAGAATTTTTCAATTTTAATGAAGTACAACTTTTCAATTTTTCTTTTATGGATTGTGCTTTTGGTGCTGTATGTAAAAACTCAGTGCCAACCCAAGGCCACCTATATTTTCTCCTGTATTTATTTTCTAAAATAGTTTTGAGTTTTACATTTAGGTCTGTGGTCCATGTTGAGATAATTTTTGTGAAAGATGTCAGTGTCTAGATTCTTTTTTTCTTTTATTTCTCTCTCTCTCTTTCTCTCTTCTCTCTCTTTTGCACGTGGACATGCAGTTGTTCTAGCACCATTTGTTAAAAGATGCTTCTTCTTTCTCTATTGGATTCACTTTGCTTCTTTGTCAAAGATCAGTTGACTATATTTGTATGTGTTTATTTCTGGACTTTCTGTCTTGTTCCATTGATCTATTTGTCTGTTCTTTCACCAATATCACAGTCTTGATTACTGTTGCTTTTCAGTAAGTCTAGAAGTCAGGTAGTTTCAGTCCTCTGAATGTGTCCTTTTTCTTCAATATGGTAATGGCTATTAGTCTTTCACCTTTCCATATAAACTTTAGAATCATTTTGTTGATATTCATGAAGTTATTTGCTGGGATTTTCATTGAGATTGTATTGAATCTATAGATCAATTTGTGAAAAATTGACATCTTAACAGTGTTGGGTCCTCCTATCTATGAATTTGAACTCTCTCTCCATTTATTTACATCTTCTTTGATTTATTCAGAGTTTTACAGGTTTTTATAGATATTATCGTATAGATATACATATTTTGATTTAAATGTCTTTTTCTTTCTTTCATTTTTGGTTCTAATATAAGTGATTGTATTTTTTAATTTTTTTTCAAATTTAAATCTGTATGTTTTTAATTTTAAATTCCAGTTGCTCATGGTGGTATATAGGAAAGTCATTGACTTTTATATATTAGCCTTGTTTCCTGCAACTTCGATGTAATTACTTATTAGCTCCATCAGTTCTTATGTCAATTCCATGGGATTTTCTACACAGATGATCATGTCATCTGGGAACAAAGGTAATGATAGTTTTATGTCTTTTTTTCTAATCTGTGTACCTTTTATTTCCTTTTCTTGTCTTAATGAATTAGCCAGGACTTCCAGTACAATGTTGCTGGAAGTGGTGAGAGGAGACATCCTTGCCTTGTTCCTAATCTTAGGGAAAAGACATCAGGTTTCTTACAATTATATATGCCATTAGCTGTAGGGTTTTTTAGATGATCTTTATTAAATTGAGGAAATTTGCCCTCCTGAGAGTTTCTGTCATGAATGGATTTTGGATGTAAATTTTTCTGTATCTATTGATACTATAAGATTTTTCCGCATTAGCCTGTTGATGTAAGGGATTACATTAATTGATTTTCAAATGTTGAACCAGACTTGAATAACCTAGAATAGATCCTACCTGGTCATGGTGTATAATTCTTTTTATACATTATTAGTTTTGATGTGCTAATGTTTTCTTGAGGATTTTGCATTTATATTAATGAAAAATATTAGTCTGTTTCATTTCTTGTAATGTCTTTGTATAGTTTTGGAATTAGTGTAATGGCCTCATAGAATAAGTTAGGGAGTGCTCCCTCTGCTTCTGTTTTCTGGAACAGATAGAAAATTGATGTCATTTTTCCCTTAAGTATTTGGTAGAATTCATCAGTGAAACTATTTGGGTGTGGTGCTTTTTGCTTTGGAAAGTTATTAATTATTTATTCAGTTCCTTTGATTAATATAAACCTAACCAAATGATCTATTTCTCCTTGTGTGAGTTTTGGTAGATTGTGTTTCAAAGACTTAGTCCATTTCATCTAAGTCATCAAATTTGTGGGCTTAGATTTGTCCATAATGTTCATTTATCCTTTCAGTGTCCATGGCATCAGCTGTGATGGTACCTCTTTCATTTCATCATGATATTAATAATTTGTGTCTTCTCTTTTCTTGGTTAGCCTGACGAGGGGCTTATCTATTTTATTAATCTTTTCAAAGAACCAACTTTTGGTTTTGTTGATTTTTCTCTATTTTTTCCTGCTTTCCATTTTATGGATCTTTTTCTTATTTTGGATTTAATTTGCTCTTTTCCCCCCCTATTTTCCTAAGTTAGAATATTGATGTTATCTTTTTCTTTTTTCAATATGTACTTACAGTTCTGTACTGTTCCCTCTAACTACTACTCTTGCTGTATCCCACAAATTTTAATGTTTTTTTATTCTCATTTAATTCAAAAGTTTTTCAATTTCTCAAGATTTCTTTAATTCTTGTGTTATTTTTAAGTGTTGTTTAATCTCCAAATATTTTGGGATTTTCTAGCTATTTTTGTGTTAATATTTTTTCATTTAATTCCTTCGTGGTCAAAGAACGTACTTTGTATGATGTCTGTTCTTTTAAATTTGTTAAGGTATGTTTTTTTGGCCCAGAATATGGTCTATTTTGGTGAATATTCCCTGTGAGCTTGAGAATATACATTCTTCTGTTGTTGGATAAATATGCAAGACAAGTAATGTAAGCAAAGAGATGGAAACTCTAAGAAAGAATGAAAAGTAAATGTTAGAAATCAAAAACATTGTAACAGAAATGAAGAATGTCTTTGATGGGCTCATCAGTAGACTGGACATGACCAAGGAAAGAATCAGTGACTGTGACGATATGGCAATATAAACTTACAAAACTGACTGGAAAGAGAAAAAGGAATGAAAAGGATGAAACATAATATCCAAAAACTGCAACAAGACAGTTACAAAAGGTGAATATACATATAATGAGAATACCAGAGGAAAAAGAGAGGAAGAGAAGAAATATCTGAAGTAATAATGCCTGAGAATTTTCCAAAATTAGTGACAGGCATCAAACCGCAGATATATAAAGTTCAGACAGCACCAAGGAGGATAAATACTTTTAAAAAATCTATATTTAGGAATATTATAATCAAACTGCAGAAAATCAAAGACAGAATCTTTTGAAAGAAGTCAGGTAGATGGGGGTAGGGATCTTGCCACTAGAGCAAGTAGGATAAGAATCACATCAACCTTCTCTTCAGAAGCCATGTAAGCAGGAAGAGCGTAGAGTGAAATACTTCAAAAGTTTTGAAAAAATACAACCATCTACTTAGCATCCTGTATTCAGTAAAATTATCCTTCAAAAGTAAAGAAGAAATAGACTTTCTCAGACAAACAAAAATTGGGGGAATGTGTTGCCAGCTTCAGGGAGAATGAAAATGATATAGGTTAGAATCACTATATATGAGTCTTAGAAAAGGAAAATAAAATCTTGTCTTTTTCTTATTCTTAATCTAACAGATAACAGTTTGTTCAAAGTAATAATAGCAACAAAATATTTGGTGATCATATCTTATGGATAAGTGAAATAAATGACAACAGTGCTATAAAGGATGGGAGGGAGGACTTGGGGTTATTCTTTTATAAGGTGCTTGCAGTTCCCATGAAGTGATACAGTGTTACTTGAAAGTAGACTTGTATAATTTGTAAATGTGCATTACAAACTCTCAGGCAACCACTTAAAAAAAAAGTTGTAATTTCTATGCTAAGACAGAAGAGAAAATGGGATATACAGTGATAATTAAAACCAGAGAAGGCAGAAGAATAGAGGAAGATAAAGAAAGAACAAGGCCAATGAATAGAAAACAGTGACAAATATGGTTTACTTTAATCCAACTATATCAGTACTCACTTTACATGTAAGTGGTCTAACATATACTAATTAGTAGACAGGGACTGTTAGAGTGGATGAGAAAAAGCAAGACAACTACATGGTATTTACAAGAAACCCACTTTAAATATGAAAACACAGGTAGATTAAAAGTAAAGGGATGAGAAAAATACATCATGCTAACACTAATCAAAAGAGAGCTGGAGTAGCTCTATGAATTTCAGACAAAGCAGATTTCAGAGCAGGAAAATTATTAGCAATAAAGAGAGGCATTTTATTATGATAGAAGGTCAATTTGCCAAGAAGCTGTAACTATCCTTAATATGCATGAACCGAACAACAGAGCATAAAAATATATGAGGTAAAAACTAATAGAATTACAGGGATAAGTATAGAGAGTATAGTTGGAGACTTCAACATTACTCTATCAGAAAGTGACAGAACCAGCAGTCAGAAAATCAGTAAAGATATAGTTGAACAGGACAATATTATCAGTCAACTGTATCTAAGTGACATGCATAATGTTTATAAGCATTATGTACAGTACCCAACACATGGTCTCAGTAAATGTTAGTATTATTACAAGACAGAGACTCTAGCTTATCTGAGGGTGAAAGACTAAGTTGTTAAATTCTGTAGACTGAAGCTGATGTCTACAAGATGGGCCCTGAGCAGGAGTGGAATCAGGTGGCAAAAAGGAGGGTGTTGCTGACCCAAACAGACCATGTGGCCACAAAGACATGGTATGAATTGCAAATTTCCCACCTCCTGACATACAGTTGTACTTCCTGCTTTTTTTCTTGGCAAATTCCCTTGTATTCTTTTGGTAATTTCCTTTTTACTTGAGCTAATTTGACTAGGTTTCTATTCTTTGCAACCAGTGATCCTTGGCTAAAACAGTTCTCAATAAGTATTTTTTGGTTGCTTGATATTGGTGAGAGGAAATAGTCATGTACACAATTTGTTCTAACAAAACAACTATGTAGTACTAGCTTCAGAACTCCAATATCCTTTATATTATGAATTTTATATTCTACTCTGACCAAGCAAGCCGTATCATCAGGCAGAAGTAATATTCTATTCTTCCTCTTATCCTTTTATGTTTTTATGTTTTACCTCTTATCTCCATACTGCAAGGAAAAGAAATAATGGTTTCTTGGTACACAAAGAAAAAGCATCCTTTAGAGCCAAAATATAACATAGTCTTATTATCTGATATATATAATTTCCTGTGCATTGAAGCCTAAGAAGGGCATTTGGGGTCATAACACTGATTAATCCAGTTAAGTACTCTGATTTACAGTAGTTCTCAATGACATTTTATAGGAAATATAGTTGTCATCCATGGTGTCATGGTATGAACATTCATATTTTACCTCAAATATAATTTCTGGCTTAAGTTATCTTCTCTTGGGATAGTGAGTTCTGTAAGAATTCTACCTTCTGTGTAAAATTAGACTTTATTTATTCTTAAACTGCTTCTTTCAAACACCAGTGAAAGATCCCTAATTCTAAGATTTGGTGAACACATTCTTGAACACCTTGTTTAAATCTCCCATAATTTTATATGCTTGGAACATATAACTCTCACTTCTTCTCTTTTAGGATAGACAAGAATCATCCTGTTGTCATTTGGAAGATCTCCATCCCTCTAAATATTATTTCTCTTTGTTCTTGAGATGTAGTAGTTTAACTGAATGAATTTATTAGTATATAAACACAGTTATGATTGTCCGCTTTCATTTATGTTCAACTAAATGATCTATTGAATTGACTTAAAAATTACTCTGTATCACCTCTTAAAGTCCTTTCTCTGATCTTATTTAATCTTTTAGAAATTCCACTGACATGAATAAAGTTCATTATTATAATAATCAAGGCTGAAATTTGTTTCTGAAAATATAAAATATTTGTATTTGTGATTCATTTTGGATAGCATCTGTTATTATATCCTGAATTTTGGATGATAATATCAGAAGTAGATACTTCAATTTATAAGGTCTTCAGGAGCAAATTGAAATTCGTTCATTTTTACTTATCTACTAATATACCATTTAAGAAATTAAAGGTGGAAATATTTTTTAAAAACAAACATTTTTTTTAAAGATTTTATTTATTTATTTGACAGAGAGCGACACAGTGAGAGAGGGAACACAAGCAGGTGGAGTGGGAGAGGGAGAAGCAAGCTTCCCGCAGAGCAGGGAGCCCGATGTGGGGCTCGATCCCAGGACCCTGGGATCATGACCTGAGCCGAAGGCAGACGCTTAACGCCTGAGCCACCCAGGCGCCCCCAAAACAGACATATTTTAGACTGCAAAATATTTTTGCTTTAATGTTTAATAGTTGAAAATAAGTATGTAGATGAGAGTGGTATACATGTTTAATAAATCTCTTTATGATAACTTTGCTTTTTAGATTCTTTGTTCTGAAGTAAGCTGTTTCTCTTTCATGGAAGGGCTATTGTATAATTATGAGGAAATAAGACTGTCATAGGTTGGCTAATTCATATTCTGTTTACAATCAAATTATGAAGGTATTATTAACTCTTAACCATGAGCTTTAAGTTGACTCAGAAGCACCCTAAATGTTTCATACAAATTATTTAAATTTGAGATAATCTGTCTTTAGCCATTATTTTTGTTTCTTCAGGGATCTCAGTATGAACCCAAAATGACAGTGAATTAAGTTGTTTTGTTTAGCCACAGTCTAATTGTTTTGTAAGTATATGTGATCAGTGTTTGAAGTTTATGTCCTTTACTTTTTTTTTTAAAAGATTTTATTTATTTACTTGGCAGAGAGAGAGAGAGAGACAGCGTGAGAGGGAACACAAGCAGGCGGAGTGGGAGAGGGAGAAGCAGGCTTCCCGCAGAGCAGGGAGCCCGATGCGGGTCTTGATCCCGGGATCCTGGGATCATGACCTGAGCCGAAGGCAGACACTTAATGATTGAGCCACCCAGGTGCCCCTGTGTCCTTTACTTAATATTAAATTCCTTGATCTAGTGCCTGCTGTAGAGAGAGATGTGGACTTTACCCATTGGTGTTACCTTACTCATACCTGGAGCCCCACCCCTCCCTCCTTTTTAAAAAATTCCATGTAGAGTCATTTTTTTAATGTTATGTTAATTGCCATACATTTCATCATTAGTTTTCGATGTAGTGTTCCATGATTCATTGTTTGCATATAACACCCAGTGCTCCATGTAGTACATGCCCTCTTTAATACCCATCACCAGGCTAACCCATCCTCACACCCCCCTCCCCTCTAGAACCGTCAGTTTGTTTCTCAGAGTCCATAGTCTCTCATGGTTCGTCTCCCCCTCCGATTTCCCCCCCTTCATTCTTCCCTTCCTGCTATCTTCTTCTTCTTCTTCTTTTTTTTTTTAACATATAATGTATTATTTGTTTCAGAGATACAGATCTGTGATTCAACAGTCTTTGTAGAGTCATTCTGCTTTCTGTGAAACTTTAAGGTGATGGAGTAAGGTGGTGTAAAACTTCAAATTCTGGAGTCAGAATGATGTCTGGGTTCGACTCCTGTTTCTGACTCCTAGGTGGGTGACCTTGAACAAGTTACTTAAATTCATCTGTAAAATGGGGATAAGAGAGTACTCACCTCATAAAGACTTTGTAGATTAATTGGGATAACGTATGGAAAAGATTTAGTGTATTACCTGGCATGTAGTTGGTGCTCAATAAATGTCAGCCTTTAATTAAAGTTGCTGACAGGGAGCTGAGGCAGGGAGGCGATGGATGCAGGGGCTATTTTAGAAATGGCTTATAGCGTGCATGGGTCATTGAAGAGGAGTAAAGTATATGAAAAGAACAGACTCTGGACCCTCATCCCTGCCAAAATCTTTATGATTTGGGATAAAGATATGATTATGGTAAAATAGTAGCTTCTGATTTGGAGATTTAAGAGGTAAGACTTTGGGGCCTATTGATAGATAACTCTCTGCAGGTTGAAAAATGTGTTGCAGATGACGAGAAACCATAGCTAACCATGGCAGGGGAGTGACAGAAGTATTCCTTGGCAAATTCTAGTCCAGGTTCTCAAGAGGGTTGTGGTGGTGCTGTCCCTGATTTAAGTATAAATGATAAATGTCATAGGAACCGGAGTGTGAAATATCAAATCTGTACAAAGTATTGTCTTTTGTAAGCACTAACAAGCAAAAGACTACTTTTCGCCATCTCAGACATCTCCTTGCCCTATTTGTTTTTTATCTTCCTCCTTCCTCCCCTTTCCATGCTCTGTTAGTTAAGGTTTCATGCCTTTTGCCTCAGAGTTCTTTCTCTTCCTGTAGGGATGTCCCCTGCTCTTCCCCCAATTAAACCAGAAAGAGTAAAATATAGCCACTCCTTGAGTAATGTCTTCACAGTATTTATCTGAGCTATGCCACCAGAGGCTATAGATTGTAGAGTATTTGTTCTCTTCACTCTAGAGACCTAACACAACCCAGAAAAGGAGAGAAGGGGAGGGTCAGCCGACTTGGAACAGACCAATGGCTGCAGTGACAGCAGGAGCTGCGGCTTGACACACAACGCTGTGCCCCGTCCCCTGTCTCTTCTTCCGCATTGGAAGCCGAGGCAGCTGGGAGAGAACACAGATTCTGTAGTCTGAGATGGCAGCATGCTAAAGGTGGAAATGGTGGCAGGGCAACTTTTGGAGCTGCTGGTACTTTATGGATTTTGTTGGCATACACAGCGAGGGAGAGAATCACAGACCTGTACTCCTGAAACAAAACAAAACAAGACAAAAAACAAGGGAGATTTGCTACCCCAATCCCTAGTTTAGTAGGCAAGATGTTTGTTTGGTCAGCAATTTGTGGACTGCTTTAGCATGGTGATACTACACTCGATTTGGTTGTCTTCTCTCCTCATAGCTCACAAAAGTCTTAACTGTTAGGATTTTCTTCTTCCAACATGACTATATTTTCATTTTCTTCTCTCATGGGGTAGCCAGAATTTCCAGTTATAATTCTTATGTTTTTAGGGTATTGGGATTGACCTATACCCTATTATCAGAAAACTCAAATTAGGCCTTCCTGATTTATCATTTGAATGATAATTTAGCAGAAAAATCACAAGGAACTGTAAGTCCAACAGGAAACTTTATATTCTTAACTCCAACCAAGTGCTAATCACAAAGGCTGCTATAAAATTCCCCCAAAGCAAAAGAGAACACAGCATGCCAACTGACAGCTCTATCCTGTGAGATCCTGGTGGCCACCAGTAGACTCAGTCATCTCTCTCAGGAATCTCAGGCGATAAAAGGCTATTATTACCTGAAGGTCCTTCCTCCTGCCTATTTCTTTCAAGGGGAGTGACTTGTGGTGAAGGAGTAAGAGGAATATGAAAGTGGAATTGCGATTTTTATTTATTTATTTATTTATTTTTGTCGTGAGAATGGGGGAAAGAGAGTTTGGGTTTTGACTCTTTAATAATTTGATGAAATTAAGCCTTATCTTTCTTTCTGCTGCTTTTCATTCCTCTATTTTTTTGTTTTTTCCCCATGAGAAAAGCTATCCTAAAATTCTTTGGGATCCCTTGGATTAGAAGGAGTTTTTAAGTTAGGAAAAAGTACTAAATTATTAAAAAACAAAAACCAGAACACTCTTCCAAATCTCTACATGGAGTTATAGGGCCTATGCAATGTGAATCATCAGAGAAACTGTTGACACTGTCCCATTCATGAGCAAGCTGTCTATGGACTGTCTGGAATCTTGGCAAAGTAACATATATGTATATAAAAGTTAAATGACTAAATTTGTTTCAGAAACATGCAGAATGACTGCAGGGAGCCTTCTGTTCAGTGGCATGAAGCAAAAAATCTCTTCGGTCTTTTTTCTTTTGACACTGTCCTGCCTGCCTTATCCTGAACTACATAACTCACTAAGATATTACATATTTTCCATTAGCCGTTCTTTTACTCCCGTATCCAGTCTGTCAGAATAACATTGAGGTCGGTGAACCATGAGTCTGGTTGCTTTTGCAAGGCATTTCTGTACTAGTAAAAGCAGAAAATACCTCATAAGAATGCTGCACAATCATTCCCATAGTGTGATATGCTAATTCTTAAGAATGTTGCTAACACTGGACTTTGTTTCATATGATTGAATTTAGAACTTTTACTCAATTGGTTGAAGGCTTCAAACTGGCAGTAATAACAGTCTTTTGAGTTGTTGCTTAAGTAGAGCAGTGATAGAATTCATATGGCAGGCGACAGTTGCTCATTCAAGTTCAAGAAGAAATCTCTATCAGCCGCAGTGGTTGAAAAACAAAAGGAAAGTAGCCCAGCTGTTCACTTTTAATAGTATATCTTTCCTCCATATTTTAAATGAGAACAGAGCTCAGTCATTAAATGAAGATATAAATATTAATGTCATCATTGTTAAAAATCCTGAAGAATAGACCTCATACATTTATGTGACTTTTTTTTATGTCCCATCTTACTGTGTCCAAGTAAAAATCAAGAAGGTTCCCCCAGTGCCTCTAGAGGTCTCACCACAGCTAGTTAGCTTTCAGTCTTGATCTCCTTTTACTCGTACCTCCCATAACAAGTCTCAGAGAGTTTAGTAAGAATTTAAGCAGTCATATTTGGGCCACACAGTGTTAAAGCATGTAAATCCCAGAAGTCCAGCAAGTCTTTGTATATCTAATTTAAGCATACAAATTCTTTGCTGTAATACATATTACTAGTTTAGACAACTTACTGTCATTCTATGCTTTCAGTGTAGAACAGAATTTTGGTCAAGTCAATTTAGTGATGATAGGATGTCAGAGCTTTCAGATAGCCAGAGTCACTACCCTTCAGTGTGAACATTTGTTTATTATTTTGAAAAGATAAAAGCTGCCTATTATTCTTTTTTTTTAAAGATTTTATTTATTTATTTGACAGAGAGAGACACAGCGAGAGAGGGATCACAAGCAGGGGGGAGTGGGAGAGAGAGAAGCAGGCTTCCCGCTGAGCAGGGAGCCTGATGCGGGGCTCTATCCCAGGACCCTGGGATCATGACCTGAGCCAAAGGCAGACGCTTAACGACTGAGCCACCCAGGCACCCCTAAAAGCTGCCTATTATTCTATTGCCTATGGTAAACAGTATGAATAAGATTTACTTTGGGTGTGTATCTTCTATACTCCTTTGGGAGTATATCTTTGGCTCACTGAAATTGGGAACTTTGATTATTTTTCCAAAAAATATGATGTTTTAGCACATAATCTCTTCCTTGACCAAACTCTAGCTAGCTTCTTAAGAATTGTTCAGCAGAATTGATCCCAGGGTAAAGAACTAATATTTTTTTGAGAATTACTATGTGTCAGGCATTGTGCTCAGTTTTCTCCATGTAATATCTCATCCTTAAAATAACTCGATGAATAAGACACTATAATTAATCCCATTTTACAGATGAAAAAAGTGCTGTTATCAATGCCATTTTCCAGATGAAGAAACTGGGGTGAAGTTAAATACAACTTACCCAAAGTCACACAGCTGTTACGTGATAGAGTATTTGAACATGAGTTTTTGTCATTCCAAAGCCCATACTTGTAATTGCTCTGCACTGTAGTCAAGATGCTGTGTGAATAGGCGTTTGCTTTACCTTATTTGTTTGATGTCTCTCCCTTGGTCCAGCCTCATGTAGGGCCGTGAGTCTCAGCAGTGGGCACAGTCTTTGGAAAGGCTCTTGGGTATGATGGCATTTACCAGCTGTAACCATTCAAGGAAACCCTTAGAAAGGGAATTAAAACCTCATTATACACATCTGTACCTATTTGAGGGGAGTCTGGACATAATGTGGATATTGAAGGAAATCTCCTTAGGAGTCTTGAGACCGGAAAGCAGATAGCTTTTTTGGTTCAGAATTACCAAAGTGTTGCCTGTAATCCCCTCCTCCTCCCAAGTGAAATTTAAGTTGCAGATAGTGATGTTTTATTGGAGATTTTTCCCAACTGGCAACCCTATTCCAAACCTCTTTATTTGGACCATTCTGGATATATGAATTCTGTCTTCAGGAGATTTTCTCCTCTTAAGTTCTGTTTCTCTCACAAGTCAGAGTGATACAGTCACTGAGTAGCAACTGAAGAAAGACAGTAAATGCAAAGAAATCTCATGGACTAGGACCCCAAATCTTTCCACCCTTGAAACATTTTTCATTATAGCAGAACCTGTTCATTCATGGTAGATGTTAAGGCCTTTCTGTTGAATCTACTAATGATTAATAATTCTAATTGACTAATTCCAGGGCTAGTGTCTCTGTCTTATGGCACATGGAATGATAACAGAGTAATGCTTTAAAAAATGGGGTTGCTGTGAATTGAGCAGCAGGGAAGAGGGCTTCTCTAGAGATACTTGCCTGCAGCTCTGGAGATCCTCCCTGTCAAAGAGCTAACTATGCTACTGGCAGAGGGCTGTAAGTGTACTAACAAGCCTACTGAGTCTTCCCTGCCTTTGGCAAAGAGAATGACCTTACAAAACAATTAGCAACAGGAAGAGGTAATCTTGAAAATGAGTCTGAAATAATAATGACCATATCAGTTCAAGTTGAACTAGGCAGTCAATTGTGTAATACCTAGGCTAGCTTGCTCTGATTCTTTCCAAAGAATCTTTTTGTATGACTTATACATACAGAACATTCTCTTGCTGGAAGGTTGATGCAGGGGTACTTTTTTTTTTTTCCCAACACTAAATAAAGTCTTAATAGAATGGCAGGACACTCCTGATTGATCAAAAGGGGACGTACTTAAATGCTTTGAAATATCTAGGTTCCAGAAAGCAGAATGTAATATAAGTAATGCAGTAAACACTAGATAGAGTCTAATCCTGGCCCTTTATTAGCCTTATTACCTTTGAGAAATTTACTTAACCTCTCTAGTTTATTTCCTCTGTGAAATGAGGGAGTTTAAGTAAATCTGTGTTTCCCAAACTCTGAACCTACCACAGATTACTAGAGATTAATTTAAGTGGCATATGAGACAATTTCAGACAATTTC
Organism: Callorhinus ursinus; assembly: GCF_003265705.2. NCBI lineage: Eukaryota > Metazoa > Chordata > Mammalia > Carnivora > Otariidae > Callorhinus > Callorhinus ursinus. The sequence goes on from NW_027397070.1 coordinate 38,864,910, forward strand.
CTGATAAAAGATTAAAATAAACATTGAATCGCATAGTTGAGAAAGTTACTTCTTTTTCAGTCTTTCTAATTATGCCAGGCAAATTCTCAATTTGATATCAAGATATCTTTAATAGTTCTTTAACACTGGATAATTGTTTGGGGGTGGAGATGGGTAGGAATAGGTACTGGAAATCCTCTATTCCTCAAGAGTTTTGTTTTGTTTTGTTTTTTTATTTTATTGTGTTATGTTAATCAACATACATTACATCATTAGTTTTTGATGTGGTGTTCCATGATTCATTGTTTGCTTTTAACACCTAGTGCTCCATTCAATACGTGGTGGGGGTGGGAGGGATGTGGTGGCTGGGTGATGGTCATTGGGGAGGGTATGTGCTAAGGTGAGCACTGTGAATTGTGTAAGACTGTTGAATCACAGTCCTCAAGAGTTTCTATAGAAGAGAAGTGAATTCCATTCCTTCAAGGGGAAAGTACTGAAGTGCTTTTTTGCTTCTTTCTGTCTACCATTTCCCTTCCACTTGGAAGGAAAGTAGTATACAACTGGTGAGTTTAGGAGGAGGAACCAAATGTGTGAGGCACAGCCCTTTCTGGCTTCTCTCATGGTACAGCCCCCTCTCAGAAGGCATGTTCCTCCTCCCCTGTGTAATAGGCCATGGTTGACAAACTCTGCCTAGGGCTGGGTGGGAACTATTAGGAAACCCATAAGGCCAAAAATCCAAAACAAAGAACCACATTCTGTAGTTTATCCTTATAGTAATCAAGCTGATACTTTGATTGCCATTTTATTCTTCTCTGTCTCTCATTTGGTTTCAAACTCATAGGAGATGTAAGGGAAAAAGCAGTTATACCCCTTTAACGTCTCTGATAATCTTTTTAAATAGAAATCTGGCTTGGGCTCAGAACCGTTCACGGGGAATAGTATCTGTATAGAATTTAATAATATGGTTTTGTTTTCAGTGAAGTTATTTAGTTGCCATCTTTAAAATAAATTCATGCAAGTTTTAAAATGAATTTTTAAAACATTAAACAGTACAGATAGTACATAGATATGGTAAAAATTATAAAGTTCATACATAATTGACTAAAGTTTAGAAAACACTGAACAAAATTATCTCTAGGATCTATTCCAGATTTAAATTCTTTTGAATATGTAGACCAGTGGAATAAAAAATGTTAGGTGGTAAACCAAGTTAAAAAAGGAACCTTCTTATATAACATATGTAATATGTTATTTTCATTTATTTTGAAATATATCATTATTGAGGAAGCTAAACTTTTATTTTTATATAAATGAAAATGATAAATTCATAATATTTTACTAGGCAGTTGAGTATTGATATCTTTTTGATAGCATGTTTTTTGGTGATGATGTTTTGTTTTATTTTGTTTATTTTTCTTTCACTGAAAGCAGTCAGTTCTGGGAGAGGTTTTTGAACTAGAAATCTTGGAAGGCAAGCACCATGTTATTGTTGTATACTCTGCCTCATACAGTGTTTGGAATATAGCAGTGTTCAATAAATATCTGAACTGAATGAATGAATGAATGAATGAACAACGAATCAACAAAAATAAACTGAATTCTCCATCTTGAAGGTATAGGCATAGTTTTCATTTATATCTGAAAGCTGTCAACAGGACTAGCTGTAAGAAAGCTGAGGCCTTGGAGCAATCAGAAAGGGTAATACTTCTATATAAGTGAAAGACAGAGCTAGTTACACAGAGCATTTAGAATAACCTTGTTAGGAAGAAATCACAAAAGGAAGGTAGCCCTATTAATTTTGCTTTTGTTTATGGTCATATAGGAGAGGGTAGATTTTTCCTTTCTTTCTCTCTTTTTCATAAAAAAAACTGTTTTCCCTTCCTTTTTTTCTCTCTCATTCATGTACTACATCTCTTATCATGTCCATATCAGAGAAAGCACCCCAGTTTCCCTTGCCTTAGGGAGATTATTAGAGCTTAATTTAAAATGTAGCTCACTCTTGGGGCGCCTGGGTGGCTCAGTCGTTAAGCGTCTGCCTTCGGCTCAGGTCATGGTCCCAGGGTCCTGGGATCGAGCCCCACATCAGGCTCCCTGCTCAATGGAAAGCTTGCTTCTCCCTCTCCCACTCCCCCTGCTTGTGTTCCCTCTCTCACTATCTCTCTTTCTCTGTCAAATAAATAAATAAAATCTTTAAAAAAAATAAAAAATAAAAAATAAATAAAATGTAGCTCACTCTTTCCCCATACACTCTTAATTACAGTTTCTCATCTGATAGAGGTGCCCACTCCTTTCTTTCTTTCTTTCTTCCTTATTTTTTTTTTTTTTTGGTGCCCACCTCTTTCTTAACTGGCACCCTAGGTGAACTGCAATACTGGTAAATTTTTTTATTGCCATTTATTCGTGCAACAAATGTCATGTTTCAAGGGCTTCGTTCTAAGAATACTGAAATGAGTCTTACATATCAGAGAGAGAGAATATTAACCAGACATTTTTAATTTTTAGTTAGGCCAACTGACTTTCTAATAATCATGCAGTTGGTTTGAGTGATTACTTTCCCAGGTCATGTAATTTACCTTAAAACATTTTGCATATATGCAAAAAAAAAAACAACTTGAGGACTGTGTTCCATTCTGGTAAATACATTTTAAATGTATTCTAGGTTTATTCTCTACAAATGCATTCTTTTTTTAATGGTCCAGTGATAAACTGTGATTCTAATTCATTATGCACAATGACAACATCTTAAGTGGAGTCATTTTGTATGTTCGGGTTAATATTTTCTGTTATTGAAATTTAAATCAGTACATTTTATATTTGTGAAATTTCTGTGCCTGATGTCTTTATGTCTTCTCGTTATTACTATGTGGACTTCAATACGTAAATTCTAAAGTCCCTGGCTTATCCCATTTTGGGATGTTCATCTCATTGCCTTATAAAACTGATAGAACAGCAGTAACAATGATATAGAAGTTGGATTCTGAAACTAATCATCATCTACAAAAATTAGTATCTAATCTCTGTTCTAACTTTAAATTAATATCCAGGTAAATGATCAACATAGATTATATTATTATCATAATTAAAATAAAATAGACAATTTGGCCAAGAAAAAAGAAAACTTTAGAATTATCTGTTTTTTTTTCTAAAAGATATAAATGTGTGGTTTATAATTATAATCTTTAGGTATCTCTAGAATCACTGTGCTCTTTTAGCCATTTGCTATGACAGTCTGGAAGTTTGGAGAACACTTTATTGTCTAGTTCACAACAATTAAAAAAACAGAACTTTGCCTTGCTGGCTGTGTTCACTAGCAATACGGTTATTCTCTGACTAGATGCTTTGAGTGCCGGACACATCCTTGTCTGGGGCATGAGGTGTTGATACGGCAGCTATGTTATGACAGGATAAAAAGAGAAAACTCCACGGACTTGAGAGGCAGACCAACCTAAATGTGAAATTCAGCTCTGTCACTTCCGTGCCAGTACCTTGGGCAAGTGACTTAACTGCCTCTATAAAGTGAGAATTATAATACTGCTTCAGCCTTGCTCTGAGGGTGAAAGCATCCGGAGTGAGGTCTTCTTAATGGTAACTGTATGAGGAAAGCAGTGTGGTGATGGTACGTTTTGATATCCTCGCAGGTGAAGTGAAGGACAAAACTGTTCAGGTGGTTGAGCTCCCCATTGTGGACAGTCTGCACCCCCGTCCACCGTATTTACCCTTGGCGGTACCTGAAGACCTCGCAGATCGGCTCGTACGAGTCCACGGCGACCCTGCAGTGTGGTGGGTGTCCCAGTTTGTCAAATACTTGATCCGCCCACAACCTTGGCTGGAAAAGGAAATAGAAGAGGCTACCAAGAAGCTTGGCTTCAAACATCCAGTTATTGGGTAAGAATCTGATATAGTCCTCATAAAATGATATGTAGTAGCAGAGATACGTATAGTTTACAATATATTGTAAACTTTATGATACATAGTTTAATTTTCAGAGCCCCACCCAAAAACAGATGTTCCAGAGTTTACCTTAGGTCACAGGGAGATCATTTTTCCTTTGTTCAATTAGAACAGCTGAGTCATCATACTTTGTTACCTTCACTCGCTTGTCTACTCATTCAACAAATATATTAAACCCATATTTCTGAAATTAAACCCTGTCTCCTGGGGAAGCTAGCAAAATTTTATTTTATTGAGAGTATTTTGGATGTCATACATGACTCCTGTCTTATCCTAACAAGGCCATGAGATGAAGCTGTCACATTTATAGCTTTTCTTTTGTACTTTTTTTAGGCTTCATTAATTACCACTGGTGATTATTTTGCATTTTTTGATGTTCTGTTCTCTTTTCTGTCCTGGAAGCTGTTTTTGAGAATATAAGAGGACATTTATAGTGTAAGATAATGTTAAAATTATTATTTAAAATTATCTCTTGGCCCACTTGGGAATTATCATGTACATATGCAATCAGTCTCATGTTTATGTTCAGGGAGATATATCAGGAAATCCTGTGACCAAGGAGAATCCAAAGGAGCATCTTTGCTCATAAGTATATGCTCCTGTAAACATACATAAAAAAGTTATGGGAAGAAGAATTTTCCTGAGTCCCGGTGCCAGATTTCATAGCTTGGGAAAATTTTCTTTGCTTAATGGAAAGAATACTGGACTGAGACTTAAGTGACCTGGCCAGTATCCCTGGCTTTTTCCTAATTCTGGACCAAGTAACTTATTAATGGTATTGGGCTTTGATTTTTCCATCTGTAAAATAGGGAAGGTAATAACCTGCCCTAAAAGTGATGATATGATAAGGAGGATAAAAAGATTTTAGTTCAGTGGGAAAAAAAAGTACTGTAAAATATTACTACCTTTCAGAGAGACTGATGCTAAAATAATTCCTGAAAATAAACTTGTAAGCTAGGCTGTGGCATTCTGTAGCTTATACTGTTTGTGATGAAGTCAGCTATTGAGTAATATTAATACATGTGTTGATTTATTCACTTATTTGCAGAACATTTATTGAATACCTGCTACTGTGAGGGACAGAGATTTTTTTTTTAATGGCTTCTTCTAGCTTATTATAGTCTATTGGAAAAGACACATGCCCAGCTAACATTACATGGGTAGAATGTGATAAATACCCTAAGAGGTATTTATGAGAGGTCAGGGAAGAAAAAATGTACTTCCATCTGGCTCAGGAAAGTCTTCATAGATTCAGTGTTTGAACAGGATCTTGAAAGATAACAGTATAGTAATTAAATTACCAAAATGCCTTCAACTACATTATCTCATTGATCCTATAACACAGTTCTGTGAAGTGGGCAGAGGTAACCGTTTTACAGGTAAGGAAACTAAAGGAAAGAAAATTTCTGCCCAAAGTTCCAGAGTTAATAAAGGCAAAACCAAGAATTAGACCCATTTTAACTTTGCTTGGAAGCTTCCCTGCAGACCAGAAAGCTACCCTAATTGTCCATGGACCATCCATCATATTAAGAGTTGGCCAAATATAGAAAATTGAAGTACCACAGATAATTATTTGTACATTGAGGTAGTGTGCCGTAATGAAAGAGAAGGACACTAGAATTCAAGAATCTGGGGGTACCATCTAGCTTCTACCACTAACAAATTATGTGAGTTTGGGCAATGTACTTGATAATTCTGGGTCTTCATTGATTGCCACTCTTTCCTTGTTTAAAACTGAAAAAACTAAGTTAGATGGCATCTAAGGTTTCTATTCACATATTACTAAACAATTAGATTTGTGTGTCCACCCAACATTCATTCATTTATTCATTGTATTTGGTGCTGTTGGAAATAAATAAAATCAGATTCCCTGCCCCAAAAGAGCTTGATATCTAATACAGATGACCATTGAACAATGCAGGGTTAGGACTGCTCACCCTCCATGCAGTTGAAAATCCATGTATAACTTTTGACTCCTCCAAAACTTAACTACTAATAAGTAGCCTGCTGTTGGCTGGAAGCCTTACCAATTACATAAATAGTCGATTAACACTTATTTTTTATGCTATATGTATTCTATACTGTATTCTTACAATAAAGTAAGCTAGAGAAAAGAAGGTGTTATTAGAAAATCATAAAGAAGAGAAAATAATTTACAGTACCGTACTATAAAAAGTCTGTGTACAAGTGGACCCACACCACTCACACCTACGTTGTTGAAGGGGCAGCTGTAGTGAAAGGCAAGTATACAACTTTTACTTTGGTGACAACTAGGTTGAAATGTATGTGAGAGAAACCAGCTTCCCTTTGCCTTATGTTGTCTTTGTATGTCTTCATATTTTTCACTGATAATGTCTTCAGAAACATCAGTTTCTTTAACTATCTGATGAAAGACTTAAATTGACTTCTAATACCTTTCACAGGCCTAACATCCTGATTCTTCTCTAAAAACCATAATGCTCCTCTCTCAAATTCTTGATTCAGGCCTAATTTCAGGAGTACTTGGGGAATTGAGAAAATTGATGAGTAGTACTCTGCCACTACCCCAGCTGCTCCTCTTCCTTTGATTCTTCCTCTTTTGTTACAGCTCTTATTTGTTTTTATTTTCATTTTCATTTTCATATGTCCCACCCCACATCTTCCCTTGTGTCTTAGTCTTCATATGTATAGAAGTTACTGATCCCCATTTTGTTTATTTTTAAAGATACTATTTATTTATTTGAGAGAGAGTGCAGGAGTGGGGAGGGAAGGGCAGAGGGAGAAGGAAAAGCAGACTCGACAAGGACCCTGGGATCATGACCTGAGCCACCCAGGGACCCCTGACCCCTATTTTAAATGCTAGAGCTAAAGAAAGTACATGATGAAATTATGAGTAACAAATAATGCTTCTTCTCATGAAGCTTTTCATTGAAATTCAGTGGAATTGTTCTTTCTGTCCCACTTCATCTCTGTGGAGCACAGTGAACAATTCCAATTTCATGAGAGAAGCAGTGATTAAGAAGGATGTGGGAAGAAAAAGATGATAGAATAGGTGTTCATATGATGGTATTCACATCTGAACTATAGTCTGGAATGCAAAGGAAAGAATACCTGCAGAGATATCAGATTAACTACAGTGAAAATAGACCCTCTCCAGATTCATAATGAAACGCTGGCCTTCGGCTTGACCTAAGGCCTGCCCATATACTGTGACCTAAGGGGAAACAAATCTACCTTTTTCTTTTTCCCATACATGAATAGTGTTTTAGTAATTTGGTAGGGGGGATGTAGGAAGGGCAAATTTAAGGAGAGTTTTAGTTTATGAAAATAAACTCTGACCATTATTATTTTCATTACAATTACTTTGAAAGCACTAAGATGGGAGGAGAGTACTGTGGAAGTCAGCACATATTCAGTGCAGGACAATATAAGTCTTTGTCCCCAATTTTACAGTTTTAGAGCTTTTTTTAAAATAGGACAGCAGAGATCAATATCTGCTTGTGTCTGACAGAGTGAAAAACAGCAAAAGGAAGTTCATTATGCATACAACAAAAGGGCTAGAATGTCTCCATGAACTTAAAATAGTAAGAATTTTTAAAAGGTTTGCCTACCTTGATTGTGCTATAGGAAGAATCCACGCAGGTCTGTGTTTTCCTCAGACAACTTTCAATTCTACAAGCTGGCAGTTACAGTAACTATACAGGGTATCATGAAGAAAAAGAAAAGTTGGCATCAAAATGTTGCAAAAAATATATTTAATATTCTGTAATTGTGAATCTTGGTATCATTTGTTGTCAAAAATCTTAAAAAGTTATATCCAGTTTTTATGGAAGGCTGGTTGGTATTTTGCTCCCTATATGGAGTATAACTCTGGAATCTTCCATTTATTTTACCATTATTCTTGGATATGCCAATTACCTTACAAGAAGGCATTCTTCAAAAGCTTATTTTTTAATTCTCCTTGTATTGTGTTAACATGCAAATGTATTTAGAATATATTTGTTTGAATTTTTTAATATTTTTTTCCTAATGGCAAAATGAAAGAAAAATTCGTTTAAAATGTCTATGATGCCACCATGAATAATGGTATAAAGTTGAATACCCTATCAGCAGAATCTTTCTCCTTCTGCCCTCCCAGAGTCCATGTCAGACGTACAGACAAAGTGGGAACAGAAGCAGCCTTCCATCCCATTGAGGAATACATGGTACACGTTGAAGAACATTTTCAGCTTCTTGCTCGAAGAATGCAAGTGGATAAAAGAAGAGTATATTTGGCCACGGACGACCCTTCTTTATTAAAGGAGGCAAAAACAAAGTGAGTTAGATGAGACTGGGATTCTTTTCAGTTGAAAGAATCCTTAATTCCCATGACTTGTGATTCTTGTTATAATATTACTACTGATTATTAGCAGTTTTTTAATTCAAACAACTGTGTACTTGTGTGACTGTTAATATAATCAAAGCATATTTGAGGTGCCAGCAAGGTGTATGTTTCATTCTGAAGTCTCTTCTCTTGGTGTGTAGGCTGCTGCCATCCTGCTGTGTACTCACATGACCTCTTTGTGTGTTTGGAAGAGAGAGAGCAAGCTTTCTGTTGTCTCTTCCTGTAAGGGCATTAATTCCGTCATGAGCACCCCATTCTCATACCCTAATTTAATCCTCATCATCTCCTAAAGGCCCCATCTCCAAATACCATCACATTGGGGGTCACAGCTCAAACACAGGAATTCTAGGGGGACACACACATTCAGTCCACAACACTAACCGACTGCTAGAAATAAAACACACCAGGGGCTTACCTTTTTGCTTTCACTATCTTTACTAGCAATTATGGGCAACTGAAACATATGTAAAATATAAGTTTTCATCTCATAAAAAATTTCTGGAACTTGGAAATTTTATTAAAGGAAAGTAAAGAATCAGAAGACAAGTTTCATAAGTGGAACAATAAGAACTTCTAGTATGTATTGAACAGTAACCATCATTTATGGAACATGCCTATATTTCAGGCACCATGGTAGGTGCTGGGAATTCCATGATACACAAGATACTCTGCTTTCAAGGAATTCCTAATCTAGTGGGAGGACGATATGAGTAGTGCTGCTGTAGAGTTAATGTAGGGTGTTCGGAAAATACATAAAGCACACTGATCCTAATTGGGAATTTATCACAGGATCTAGGTGAACCTAGAATGGGCCTTTATTTACTATTAACAAATAAAGGATGTATTAAATGTGTGAAAGTAGGAAATGAAGGAGAAGAATCTGTAATCTCAGTTCTGCTCAGACACCATTTACTCCAGAAATCATGCCTGAATCCCTAAGTCTCCCTCCTCTGTGCATTCCCCTGACTCAGTGTTTAGCACTTGCTTACCTCTGTCTTCCTCACTGGATTATATAAGCACATTAGACCCAGTACCTAGCTCTAGTAAGTGCCCAGTAATTATTGAATTATGTTTATTTCAATTCCGTCGGTTTGGAAACATTTCATTAGCTGTTATTTAAGCTATTTGACTATTTTATTTATTTATTTCTTGGTCCATTTTTTATGTCACAAATAGGAGTTGGGAAGAAAAACATATTTAAAGTGAAGACTGTATTGTGGGTGTTTATCCAAATCATTGGATAATAATTTAAATCCTATTTCTCCCTCCTAAGAATCCAAATTAACCTGATATAAATTGCGTTGTTTTTTTTTTAAGTCTCCCTCTATCAAATACTCTCTTTCTCACACTGTCACTCTCTCACACACACATACACACAAAGGACCATGAAATTCATCAGCCAAGCATAAGCCAAGTTATATGCTTATAGTTAGGGATTAAATGAACATTTGGGCACAAAACACAATATGAAATCTTCACAGATACTTTTCCAGTTTGATATCCAGACCGATTAGAAACAAAGTAGAAATAGTTCACCATGCTCCTTCATTTTAAAATACCTTACTAAATTTGTAGCTTGGTTGAAAAAATAATAAAATATTAATTTTATCTACTCTTTTACTTGTTCTTGAAGCATCACAAGCTTTTTCCTGTCTTTCTTATTTCCCTGATTAGCAAAATAATTCATGCTCATTAAAAGATATGGAAATTGGTAAGTATACAGGCAAGGAAAATATGTTACCCACAGTCCTATTACTCAGTGGCAACAATTACTTAAATGTTGACTTATTCCCTTTAGTCGTTTATATAGTTACCCATTTTAGTAGTTGATCATATTGTATATAATAATTTGAATTCTTTTTTACTTAATACAGCAATGGATCCATTTTCTCAGGTCCCTAAAAGTTTAATCATCATAAATGTCCCTTTTAATGACTGTGTATCTCCTATATCGATGTGCAGTTGCTTGCTTGCTCATTCGCCTAATATTGTACAGTTAGGTTATTTCCAGGTTTTTACTCTTATAAATAATGCTATGATGTATTCTTAAAATTGTCCACATTATTTCCTTAAGCTAGATTTTTGGACTTGGAAATATTAGATAAAAGGATATGAACATCTCACAACTTTGATCCATAATGCAGCATGATATTTTTACAACAAGCAACCCTTCTAGTACAGTTGGCAGCAGGAAATAGTACAGTTTGAATTTCCTTTTTGTGGTCAGCAGCTAGTAACTCCTCTCCCCATGGTAGTCCAGGAGACAGGGTTTTTTTTTCATATTCTGTAATAAACATAGCAGCAACATTTTATGCACTTTTTTCCCCTTCTCTGGAAATCCTTTAATTTTAATTTTCTGAGTCATTTTTTAAAGATTTATTTATTTATTTTAGAGAGAGAGAGAGAGAGAGAGAGAGAAAGCACAAGCAGGAGGGGCAGAGGGAGAGGAAGAGAGAATCTCAAGCAGGCTCTGCACTCACAACACTGAGATCATGACCTGAGCCAAAATCAAGAGTTGGATGCTTAACCGACTGCACATCCAGGCGCCCCAATTTTATGAGTCATTTTGAAAATTTTCTCAGGAACTTAAATGCTGTTTCTCTCCTTCATTATTTTACTTAGATGTTTTTCTACTCTGAATCAACTCTGCTTTAGACCTGTCAGGATTAATTTTGATACCTAAGCAAACCATAAAACCTCTGCCTTTTTTTAGGAGACCAAAAACATGAGTTAATCTCTCATCAAGGTGTATAGCGTCCAGGGTGATTATGAGACTTCTGTGCTTCAAGAGGGTGAAGAGCTGAAGAATTAAATGATGCATAGAATTCACACAGTCAGGGGAGAATCCATTTTCTGGGTAGCTTATCTTTTGTAAAAGCAGTCAAGATTAACTTTATATATGTGATTTCTGTGTGAAAATGAGCAGTTAATGCTTTACTGCTTGGTATTACACCTCAGGTTTCTCTCAGTTAAGACTGAGTTTGTCCATGAGATTTTGGCACCTGTATCCCACTGGCTGTGGCAGCCATTGCTAACGTGGAGATATCTCTCTTAGGTAATTCACTGTTAGAGTGTTTAAATCACAGAATCATTGGCAAAGAAATAAAAACTGTTAAAGTTGTCAATCCAATATTGTAGTCTGAGATGTGGAGATTGGGAACAGGGGTGAAACAGGAGAAGAAACAAGTCTTTAAAAATCTCCCAGAATAAATATTTACCTATTTAGTGTGCTCTTTATCAAAAATGCTGGATGAGCCCTTCTAAAATTAGTTTCGTTTAAGTGAATAGAGGCAAGAAAAATGTGTTTAAAAGTTTTTGTAAAGGGTTTGGTTGCCTTGTGAAATGAAGACTCAGCACTAAAAGGTGGTGATTTTTTTCACTATTTTATTGAAATGTAATATGCTAGACACAGTCACAGGACACCAGAAATACAAAGAGAAATAGAATATAATATGTGGCTCCTTATTTCAAGGAGTATCCAACTTGTTACATACATGTAACAAGTTATTGAAGTACAGTTAGATGAATGTACTGTAGGAGTTGTATACCAGGACCAGTAAAATCATGAAGGAGAGTATCTCCCTTAGTCTGGAGGAAGATTTCAGAAGAGAAAATGTGTTCTTAGTTTATAACTTTAAGTTAGTCCTTTGTGAGTGATGTAAAAATAAATTTTTATAAGGTAGAAGAAGAAGAAAAAAAATTTTTTTTTATCGTGGCTAATCTCTACAGTAAAAGTAATGCCTCTGCTGATGTACTTGTGGTCAGAAGACAAGAAAGAAGCATGTTTGTGTAGAAATTTCCATGCTTTTTATTGGAGATGCAAAATCTCCCTTTTCCATTATTTACATTGTTTCTGTTTGTTTTTTCCAAACTCCATATCCTTCATCAAGCAGTCTCAGATAAGGCCTGAGGAACTTAGGTGTTCTTTGGCTTGATTCCAGGGAAGGGTCTTTAAGTTAGGAAGGGCATTAATGTTAGTGTCACATCTCAGTAAAAGGATCACTCTTTTCTTTTCAATGGGCACCCAAACCATGCTGACAGGGTTAGTCTATTCGAGAATAAAACCTGTACTGGTGTGTTTTAATGATTCCCTCAGTCCTCTATCCTCCATCCTTTTCATATTTATTTGTTGCTGTTTCTGCCCCATGCCTGGGTATGCAGCTTCACAAGAATCACATTAAAAGTCTTTTTGGTTGTTTTCTTTATAAAACAAATGTGACATTTCCTTTGTCTCCCTGATTTGGGGCTGAGGAGGGCAAAATGTCAAAAATAATGAGACCAAATGGATCGGAACACTGATTACCAGTCTGAAACAGTGCTCAGAGACTTGGCTATTAGAGGCAACGAGAAAAAGCTCCTTGGTGGCTGTGAAATGAAGAGACTCTGAAGCAGCTTTTAGGGGATTAGGAAAAAGTCCCAGACATAGGTAGCACTCACTTATTCATGTATTTACTCACACAGCATTGTGTGGGGTACTAGGTGCTGTGAAGCAAAGAAAAATAAAAGTCTAGTCCCAACCTTTGGGGAATACTGTGTGGGAGACAGACATGTAAATGGACTTCTGATGGTTCAGGGTTTACAAATAGGAACTATTGCCCTCTCAACAAATATTTATCGATCCTTTATTCCAGATTCTCTTCTAGGTACTAAGAATAATACAGTGAACAAAGCAGATGAAATGCCTCTTTATAAAGAGCTTACATTCCACTTAGAGATGATGAAGGCGGGGAATGGATACAGGCAGTAAATAACAGTGAAATGTCCAATGATAATAAAAGTCATGAAGTTAATCAGGTAAAAAAAAATAGAAATTGCTGAAGTCCTCATGAATAAGGCTATATATATTTCAGCAGAGATCTAAAGGAAGTAAGGAATAAAACCAAGTGGATATCTGCAGAAGAATGTTTAACAATCACAGCTAATATTTATTGAACATTTACTACATGTCAGGTGCTCTTCTAAGCACTTTACATTGCTTAATGTATTGAATTCCCACAGAATTATATAAAGCAGGTACAAGTATTATCCCATTTTGATGTAACTCCCTAAGTTTGCAACTTAATTCTGAAGATCTACCTCATGCCTGAGAAAATTTATTCGCTCTGTACTAGAGTATAATTAAACCTCTTAATTCACAATAGAATCATTTGAACATATGGTAGACTTTCTAAAGATACCTGTTTTAATATTATTAAACACATCCTATCTCAAGGCTATCAAAATGTTACTTGGTGGACATCTATAAGGAATTTACTTTCATAAATTTATTAGACTGGTTTTTCATTTCTCTTGTTGGATAAGACGGTGCTTCGAGGATGGGGGTTAGGAGAGACGGGTCTGAATTATCACAAATTCTAAGTTAAAAATTTAAATGAAATTTAACCATGATATTTATATTCTAAACGACAAGTTTGTGACCAAATGGGAAAGCAGCTTGAGAAACCTCTTAGAGGTCACTCATTACAAAGAAAATAAGGAACCTTCAACTCTTATGAATTGAGAAGGGACATTTTGATGCATGTATGTGTATATTATGTGACATGCCAAAAACATGTAACATACAGGGCATTCCAGAATGTTTTCTACCCCATGATGGATTCAAAGATGCTTCATCAACTATTAAATGCCATAGAGCTCCCCTTACTGTTAGAAAGAGGAACTTTGGTCAAAGGAGCAGGTCTACCTCCTGCTGGTAAGATACTACCTCCCGATAGAATACTGTGATTTCAGGGACTATGTACAAATTTATTTCTTTTTTTTTTTTACAGGTACCCCACTTACGAATTTATTAGTGATAACTCTATCTCTTGGTCTGCTGGGCTACACAATCGATACACAGAAAATTCACTTCGGGGTGTGATCCTGGATATACACTTTCTCTCCCAGGCAGACTTCCTGGTGTGTACTTTTTCATCCCAGGTAAGTGATAGTAGGGCATGTTTAAATGGCCAATATTTTTTTGGTCATATTGAGTTCAGGAAGTTCTTGGTTGTTTTGTGTATGTATGTACGTGTGTTTAATGTTATCATGACTCAGGTGCAATTTTCCTAATATTTGGGAGTGATCTCTTTTGTGAAAGAATGAGAAGATTCCATACCCTCCCCTCCCAAAAAAATAGGTGTTCAAGTATTTAGTTGCTTACAAGCAATTGTTGAGTACATCTCCACTGAAGCCAGCTATTGGAGTTGTTTAAAGTCCTGGCATGTTCACAGCATTTAACCAAAATAGCAAGTAAGTAAGCTTACTTAATACTTTCTGATTTTGCAGGGGTGCCTGGGTGGGTCAGTCAGTTAAGCTTCCAACTCTTGGTTTTGACTCAGGTCATGATCTCAGGGTCATGAGATCAAGCCCCAAGTAGGGTTCCATGCTCAGTGCATGATCTACTCAGGATTCTCTCTCCCTCCCCCTCTGCCCCTCCTCCTGCTGGTGTGCACTCGCTCTCTCTCTCTCAAATAAATAAATAAAATCTTTTTTTCAAAAAATACTTTCTGATTTTGTATAGTCAGGATGCAACCAGAATCCATCCACTTCTACACATTGATGCACTGATACTGAGAGGCTTAAATGCCAAGCATTGTGTCTCACTCAATTGCTTTATAGGAAATAAAGTGTAAGTGTAATTCTTTTTCAAGTCCTATTACATTTCTACCAAGCAAGAGACTGTACATTAAATTTAAGCAATACCATATTACAATCGTTCTTTGAGTTTAATTGTTGAAGATAATTATATGTTATGGGCTTGGTGTTTTTGTTTTTATGAGTGGTCCAATCAGCCTTGTATACACAGTGGAATACCAGCATAGAAATATTTATTGTTGGTTTTATCCTGCTCTCATTTATGTGCATATTATGGGTTAGTTCATTCAACAAGCTGTTAAATGACTATTTGTGCTCAGAATTATATTAGGTGTGGAGAGGATTTCTAGGGTGATTGAAGCTACAACAGATCTTACCCTGGTCCAGAATCTAGTGAGCAAAATACTCACATGAAGTAACTGGAGAGTAATTACCAAGAAATATAGATCATGTAAGATAAATCTTTGCCTAAAAGCTTAGAAGAAGCAGAGAAAAGAAAATGTGAGAAGGAAGGCCGTACCATTTTCATGGGAATATACTTCAGAGAGTATAAAGAAATGGACAGTTTTTTTATTTTGTGACAATGCACATTGTCACAATGGGGTGGTGATATGATTATTGGAAAGATACCTACCCCAGCAAAGGCTACGAGTTTCTTCAATATGAAATAAGAATACAACTTTCTACCCAGAGCAGAAGTCACATAGCAATAGTCCTAGTCAGAACAGAAAACTTCCTTGGCCTTCAAGTTCCCATGACGGCATCCACTGCTGACGTTTTTTTCCTAACGGGGATAAGGATCCTGCATTGAGAAGCTCCCTTTTCTAGTCTCTTGGTGGGTGGATGGGAGGAGTTATAACTACTTGGTCTCTCTCAGATGTTATTGAGAATCTGGTTATATGCCCGCCTGACCAACAGGTGCAAATGACTAGTAACAACCTCTACACATTTTTGAATGCTTATTGTTTGAATGATGAAGCAAGAGTCATTTTCCCAGATATATCACCTCCTCTGTAGGCCTAGATTTTAGGCCTGTCTAAAGTTTATTCCTACAGGAATAAACAGTCCAGGGTTGCTCAGCTTAGGCACTTTTAGCGTTATAGGCAGGTACTTTGTTGTGAGGTACTATCCTGTGCCTTGTAGGGTACTCAGCAGCATCCTTGGCCAGTAGCATACTACCTCAAGTTGGGACAACTGAAAATGTCTTCAGAATTGCCAAATACCCCACAGCAGTGGGGAGGACAAAATCGCCTTTGTTTAGAATCACTGCTATAGTCATAAAGCTTGAAAATTAAATAAATATATACATGTCTGAACACTTAGCAGCCTTACCTGTGGGCAGACAGTGAGACAGGCATGTGCTCTATTTTGCTTTCCTTCTTCCAGCCCTCCTTAATAATACCATTAGGCTCATTCCAGAAAGAAAATCCTTTTATTTTTTTTTCTTTTCCAGGATGTGCTATAGAATTTTTGATTCTTATAACCTCATGACTCTAATTTTGACCCAGAAATCAGGACCTCTATTATTTTATGATAGTAGAAGTCTGTCCAAGCTTGAGGGGCATATTGTCCATACTACTTTGTTCTATTTTATGCATAATATCAACCTCAGGGTGTTCTCCAGACCTCAGGTTCAGAGAAGTCATTCACATGAAGAAAGAGTGGTGCTGAAAGAACTTTTTGTCTCCAAAGGAATGAGATTTGTGCTTGTATATTATATTGTTCCTTAAAAACTCTTGATAAGTTAGACAAAGTTCATCCAAAATAACTTTTGTTCATTTGAACCAAAGCAAAACTCAAACCAATATCTTATATCCCAAAATAAACTTGAGTACCTCAAAAAATTTTATGTGAGGGTTCAGAATAAAAGTTTAACAGTAAAAATACCTTACATGTATATATTGAGTAGCAGTTTGCTAAATGTGATCGCCATTATCACAAACCTTTCTTGATGACTATCAGCTGTAGCATTTGAAATTGTGGAATAATTCCACATTCACTGATAAATCTTTGGGCTTACTTGTATTCCAGCATTTTTTGCAAATATTTCTAGAAAAAAATGGGTTTAGTACAGTTCAATATTTTTGTACTATGAATGAAATTGGTTGCTTGATTGTAGAGGTTCTCTTGCCATAAACCAAAATTGGAATTGTTTGAAATTGTCCCAGAAATGTCTCATCATCATCACCAGTGGAGTGTGAGAAAAAGTCACTGATAGCATAAAAATGCCAAGCCATTGGCTCCTAGGCAGAGAACAAGAATGAGGCAACATGGACTTTAGAATCAGACTGGGTTTAAATCTCACTTTGATCACTTAGTATCTGGGTGGCATTTGAACAAATTACTTAGCCTATCACTGACCTTTTTTTCCCCAGCCTGTAAAACAGTAGTAGCACCTACTGCATAGAGTTTTTGTGATGATTAAAAGTTATATGTAGGGTTGCCTGGGTGGCTCAGTCGTTAAGTGTCTGCCTTCAGCTCAGGTCATGATCCCAGGGTCCTGGGATCGAGCCCCACATCGGGCTCCCTGCTCGGCAGAAAGCCTGTCTCTCCCTCTCCCACTCCCCCTGCATGTGTTCCCTCTCTCACTGTGTTTTTCTCCGTCAAATAAATAAATAAAATCTTAAAAAAAAAAAGTTACATATAGGAGCGCCTGGGTGGCTCAGTCGGTTAAGCATCTGCCTTCGGCTCAAGTCATGATCTCAGGGTCCTGGGGTCTAGTCCCGCATTGCGCTCCCTGCTCAGTGGGAGTCTGCTTCTCCCTCTGCCCCTCCCCACCACTTGTGCTCTCTCTCTCTGTCAAATAAATTTAAAAAAAAAAATCTTTAAAAAAATATAAAGCACTGAGAATAGTACTTAGCAATATATTAAATACAATGTCTGCTGTTGTTATTTATATAGGGAAAAGTATAGGAGTACCTTTGTGTGTTAGACTCTACAGTATTTATTTTAGCAACCTTTTTTCACATGGCCCCATTTCAGACCACACACTCTCATGTTTTAGGAGGAGCATGAAACATGCTGTTCAAGGACTCTGTTACTCCTGCCTGTGGTCATGGGTAATGCTTAGGTTCTGCTGAATAATCATGTACATTGTACGGGTATAACAATTCTTTGTTAAGAGTAGCCAGAGAGCGCCTGGGTGGCTCAGTCAGTTAAGCATCTGACTCTTGATTTCTGCTCAGGTCATGATCTCAGGATCATGAGATCAAGCCCTGTGTTGGGCTTGGAGCGCAGCAGGAAGTCTGCTTGAGAGTCTTTCTCTCCCTCTCCCTCTGCCCCTTCCCCAGCTCACACTTTCTCATGCTCTCTCCCTCACTCTAAAATAAATAGATAAATCTTAAAAAAAAAAGAAGAAGAGTAGCCAATAAATTCGGCATTTCAATTTCTCTGTGCCAACGTACCTCAACTCTTTTATTTAGCTTATTGAAAGAGAACATCACCATATAATATAAATTTTCAGAAACAAAAGCTCTTCATTCCCAAAGGGTGAATGATAAGTAACAGTAGTTGCTTTAACAAATGCAAGTAAAATTGTGTATGTGTTGACTTTAGGGAAATTAATCTGCAGAACATTCTTACATATGCCATAGGCATGCTGGGAAATGGGAGAGGACTAAAGTGTTACATCCAGAAGGATGACAAAAGAATAAAACATTGAGAACCAAATCTCAGCCCAGAATAAAACATGGACAACCAACTCTGAAACTTTCCTCAATGATAATATCATATTCCAAGAGATTATTAGAAAGTGACAAAGAGGTTAATATCTTCTTCATAATGCTTTGACAGCCCTGCAGTTTTGTCTCCTGTGTCCAATCCTTTGAGGACTATTACACTATAAGACAATAGTGAGAAAGAGTTTATCTGTTGACCATGAGCTATTGTAGGCAATACTGGAAGAATGAAATGCTATGCAAGACTTGATTAATGTTTGAGAAACTGCAGGCACAAATATCATGGCACCTTAATCAGGATTCCTCATCACATTTTGGACCCATCCCCCTCAGTCTCAGGACTTCTAATCTTTCTTGGTTTTATATCTATAAGTGAGATCTGGGAATCTCTCTCCTTAAAGGACCAGTTCTTTTAAGCCAATAATATGACTTTACTCTCTAATTTTGTTACTATTGTTGCTCTTAGTTTTCTGAATCCCTTCATCAGAGCTGTTTCTCAAAGTCAAGTTTGTCCTAAAAGCCTCATAAATTGAAGAGAACAATCCTCAGGATTTAATCTGAAAATGAGAGGCAATATTAACATTTTCCAAGAACATCATGTAAGTTTTGAAAGCTATGCAATCACATTCCAAACTATTCTACCAAGTACTCTTACTGGAAGTTGCCTATACCCAAAGGATCTACTTTGTCACTTATTTTCCTATTTAATAAAACCATCTTAAATATGAAACACAGAAATTATAGTTGGTGAAATAGCAGTGGTTATTCAGTTGTACTTAGTTGTAAATAGGCAAAATATCAGAAAGGTTTTTTTAAAAAAATACTACTTATCCGGTTTTGGAATCAGTTTGGAATCTGATTCACAGAAATTGTTGTAGATGCTCACTTTAAGGGCTTTGGGTAATCAGCATTTTTAAAGGAGCAATCAACATTGTTCAGTAGTTTTAACCATTAAAATAACAATAGGACAAAATTACTTTTTTTTTTCCCTTGTGACACTTTCCTTTTTCACACTTAATACAACACTCTCATGGTACTCTTTGTTGTCTAGTTCCAAATCCACACACAATACACCTGGCCTCCTTACCCTCTGAATCAGATTTTGGAAAGCTCAAAGGGAAAAATCATCTACTACATTCATTTTATTCTAGACAGATGACTCTGGATAGGAATTTCCATTGAGGTAAGGCCCATGAAACAATAGTAGATACTGTTCTCTCATTGAATAGCAGAACAAAGTAGTTTACAGGAAAAGTGCATACATCTCTCAGCATCACCCAGGGAGACAAGAACTTACTTCCAACTTCTCACACTAGGAGATCCTCCTGGCCCCATCGATTTTGACAGAAAAACAAGATTCCATCTGCTCTGAGAAGGCTTTGGAGGCTCATATAAACTCAGTTGGTTGCTTCTCAGGGATAAAATTCAGGTTAATGGAACTTCCTCTCCTTTTTAATTTTTTTTTTATACAGTTGCATCTGTATTTTATCCTTTGGCAACATTTTTGCTCTTACTCATTACTGTGTGCTTAGTGGTGTTCTAAATGATACACTGACATGAAATACATGAAATAAAACCTACTACATATAGCCAGCCACTGCTTTCAAACCAAAGGGTTTGCCTCTCTCAATCATGCTACCTGTCCAGTATCAAACTTAGTATTGATATCAGCTGAAAGCCTTCCTTTACCTGCCACACAGTTTGGATTGGTAAAGCCCAGAGAGGAAGCCTAAGGTAATTAAATGCAAACATTAACACTGTAGTCATCTTTCTAGCCCTTTGCAGTAAATTGCCCCATGGTAAATATAGAGAAATCTTTTTAACTACTAAGAATGTTATACGTGGATCTTAGGGATTAAATATCAGTCATGGACCTGCATTTCCACTGCTAGGCTAGTATTATGCATAAAGCAGTATTCATTCAACAGGTACTCCTGAGCACCTACTATGTGACGGGCACAGTACCAAGTTGTTATTCTAAAGAATGATAGTTTAGTGTATAGTAGAGAGCCAGAAAGTATTCTCATTGTAGCTCTATCATTTACTAGCTCCTTCCCCTACCCCCACTTTTTTTTTTTTTTTGAAATTCACTTAATCTTTCTGGGGCTTATTTCTTCAGCTGTAAAATATGGATAATAACGGCACCCACCTCATAGGGTTACCATTATTATGAGAAAGATAAAGGGCCTTATATCAGCCCACCTCAGTGTCTGAAATTTCTACCATTCGTTTTTCTTTGGCTTAAGAAAATACATATGTTGTCCACAGGCTAACACTTTATGGATACCAAAATATAAACTGATTATTAGGATTATTCTCCAAAAGAAAGTAGATCCCTAAGGGTGTGGGACTTAAGGCAATGTTTTTATGAGGGTGAGACATTAATAGTGGAGAGGAGGAAATACATCAGAGCTCATTGCCGCAGTGTGGTCATTCCAAGGGCAATGCAAGTTCCTGCATTCCTGGCTAGAGATAATTGAAGAGTGGGTGAAGGGGCCCTGAAGAAGAAGAAGAAAAAAAAAAAAACCTGTCAAGTTTGCCAAGGCTTGCCTTGGCCTTATGTTTGTTCTTTCTGGTGTTAACAATCCAAATATGGAGACCAGGATCTACAAGAGAAAATATGCTTAGGAGTTAACAAGCATACACAAACTGCCTAGGTTCAAAACCGGAATCTACCACTTAATAATAGTGTAACCTTGGGCAAATTCCTTAACTGACCTTTGACATCTGTAAAATGAGCATGATAGAATTTTATGGGGCTACTTAGAGGATTAAATTCAGAAATACCTAAAAACAATGTCTGACAGCAAAAACTCCAAAAATACTAGCCTCTATCATTGTCACTATACTTTGCTATTATTGGAGCTGCTTTGTTTTAATTGTTTAGTTTCTTCCTCTCCAGAGTCTCCACTTGATTTTGCTTGTCCCCTGTGGGCCTTCGGCTGACTTTGGAGTTCCTGTTCCAAAACTTTTTGACCCTCATTTTGTTACAATCTCAGTATTCTACCAGTGATCTCAATCGTACCATGACATCCCCACATCCCCAGTGTAAAATTAGTTTGTTGATGGAGTAGCAAACTTGCAAGCAAAGTCATTGTCTTGGTTCTATGACTAGTTGAAATACTAGTACTACAATTTGGGCCGATCACTTACTCTCCTCAGATTTTAGTCCATATTTGCAAAATTTAAAATATTTTCTAAACTTAGTTTCATTTGCAAATTACATATAGCATTTGAAAAGCACCCCTGCAGTTCCTGAAATTCAGATTCTTTAAGAAGTTAAGGTGATGCTTAACCTAATCAGATTTCATTTGCTCATAATAGTTAAAGATGAGTGGCTCCATTTAGTTTTTGATCTCATAAATACCAGAGTTTTAAAGGACTACTTTGCTCCACTGAACAGGTTAACAATTACTGTTAGTAGTATCATTTTAAATAAATGCAAAAGTATTGGCATAGTGACAATAAAGCTTCATTAACTAAGACAACTACAACTGAGATTTGGGAAAATTTGACTTGAGTTCTCTGTTCACAATGATTTATAATGGAAGAATTTTCTAAGTAAGATGGTAGTGTTCTCTCTTCTGTCTTCACCTATTCTTAGAAAAGTTCCTGAAACCCATTTGCTCTATAAAGAATGTGAATGTTATACCCCCATGAAAGTAGTTATAGTTTAACTTTATCACCAAGCAGCAGGCTCAGTGTACAAAGTTCATATTGTGGAATTTCAGCGGCCATCCCGTGGGCATAGTAGGTATTCTTTGGACAGAGGAATCTTTTAAGTAACCTTAAATGCATCAGGTAGATGCATCTTCACCAAAGCCTAGGCCATCTTATTTTAGTTCTAGAATGCTAATATCTACTCAGGGCTCTTAAAACTCTTTAGAACAGAAATGACAGATATGTTTTAGCTCACCTGCCAATGCTAGTTGACTGTCAATTATTACATGAATTTCTATTGAGAAGAGTTCTGAGATCAAGTCCAACCTAGCAGAAAATAGTATGTGATTGACTGAGACTGAATGGAGGGGAAGGGAGTAGCAGCATTTTTGTAAAGTATTTATAATCCTAATGCTCAACCTTAAATTCCTCAAGGGCACAAACGATGTCTTACTCATTTTTCTTTCACCAGTCCCCAACACAAGGTATACTGTGTGACTCTTAATAAAAATGTTCATTAAAATTAACTGATTCATATTCTTAAAGTACTTTGCATTATATATATATATTTTTTCTTCTAGAGACTTTAGTTGTAGTAATCTTTTATGTTTAAAAAAAAGATACAATTGTGCACAAAGATGAAGAATGACTTGTACCATATCTGAGAGCAAATGGACTGAAAACCTGTGACTAGAATCTGCTGCTTCTCATCTTCTCAGTCCTCGTCCTGGTCTAGTCCTAGTCTCTTTGCCCAAGGGCCTTCAGATTGCGATGAAGGAGATTTTATGTATACTAACATTTTTTTTTTCATTCTTTCCCAAGGTCTGTCGAGTTGCTTACGAAATCATGCAAACACTTCATCCTGATGCTTCTGCAAACTTCCATTCTTTGGATGACATCTACTATTTTGGGGGCCAAAATGCCCACAACCAGATTGCCATTTACCCTCACCAACCTCGAACTGCAGATGAAATCCCCATGGAACCTGGAGATATCATTGGTGTGGCTGGAAATCATTGGGATGGCTATTCTAAAGGTGTCAACAGGAAACTGGGAAGGACGGGCCTATATCCCTCCTACAAAGTCCAAGAGAAGATAGAAACGGTCAAGTACCCCACATATCCTGAGGCTGAGAAATAAAACTTCGATGGAAGAGAAGGACAACTAAACTCAGTTCAAATCATTTGAGCCAAACAGTAGATGAAGAAGGCCCTGACCTTACAACACATGGTGAAATGAGTAGACAACTTTAAGCACCAGGAGCAACTGGAAATGACAGATGCTTCACTGGTGGAATTACTCTTCAATGAGGGCTACAACGCCCTTAAACTCATGCACAGTCCAGTAATGTACTCACATATAACATACAAACAGGTTGTTTTCTACTGTGCCCCTTCTTTCAAGATTATGTCCCCATGAACAAACACTGCCACATTGTATAATTTAAGTGACACAGACATTTTGTGTGAGACTTCAAACATGGTGCCTATATCTGAGAGACCTTCGTGACCTAATGAGAAGACCCGAATAGCTCCCTACTATGGGGAGGTTGATTCTTAGCCAGTGGTGCTATTGTAACCACTGAATTCACTCCAATCAGCAGATTCAGAATGAGAATGGATGTTTTTGTCTGGATTTTTTTTTTTTTAAGTAATTGCATCAGTTCATCTGCTTCATCATTAATAAGTGAAGGATACATCAGAAAATAAAATATTCACACTCCATTAGGAACTTTTGTAAAACAGTGTCATGAACGGATCTTTAGTACTCAATGTTTCTGGACGTTCTCTTTGATAACAAAAAATAAATTTTAAAAGGAGGAATTTTGTAAAGTTTCTAGAATTTTCCATCATTGGATGATGTGGTGGTCAGCTTTATAGTAGAAAATCTATGATAAAAAGAGGAGTTTTCTAGTTTTTCTGCTTAATTTTTTTGTTTGTTTCTGATTGAGTGACTACTCAATTCTTAGGTCAAAGAGTCATTAGTCCATTTTAACAGTCATTAGTCCATTTTAACACTGAAAACTGAATTTAGTTGATACACATTACAGAGTTGCGAAGATCTCTGAGCGCTTTTATTTTCTTATTTTGGGCATTGTTTATTTTTTTAATTGAATTAAATAATCACATTTGTCCCAGAGGAACTGTCACCTCCATTTCCAAAACAAACAATTTCAGGCTTGTTGGTAACCTTTCTTATCGCCGCCATTGTCACTTTTTGTGAGTTGAGTCCTGTTGTTTTTCCCAGGAACCAGTATGTGTCTTTTCTTATCATGTCCTGTTTTTGAGAGCACCAGGAACCTTTGGAGTTGAGAAGCTGGCTCTGTTTCTCAAGTACATATCTCACAGTTTGTAGAATTTGCTGAATAAAGGAGAGTGGAACCAGTGTGAGATCCAGGATGGACTTGGGATTATCTCTTCCAAATACTTCTTTTAGTAATTCCATGAGAGAATCACTTCAGAAGATAAGACTTTGATGCCTTCTATGCTTTCTCTCTGAACATCACTTTTCTCCTTATAGAAACATTTCCTACTTTCAGTAGCCTGCCTCCTTCAGATGTATGGCAAGAATATTTCATAGCATGTGTTCTACATTCTGAAAGAAGAATTTGATCCATTAAGAACCAGTAGCAGGCCTGGTGTTGAATATCAGGAATGCCAAACAGAAAAGCTGTCTTTCACATCCTCACTAAATGAAAATACCTATATGTAAAATCTCCCCACCAAACTTCCCTAAATTCTTTCTACCTGTCATGTCAAGTCTCCCAAAGAGCAAAAACTAATTACCTATAGTGTCAGCAAGCAACTTTCAGTTTAGTTTTAGTACAAATAAAAGTCATTTGACATAAAAATCTCCCACTGAGCAGAGGTACTTTTGAAGATGAGTTATTTTCTTTTTTCCTTTTTTTTTTAAGTAGGCTCCATGCCCAATGTGGAGCTTAAACTCACAACCCTGAGATTAAGGGTCACAGGCTCTACTGACTGAGCCAGACAGGTGCCCCTAAATATGAGTTACTTCCTTATTCCCATCTCACTTGTCATCAGAACATCAGTAACCATGGGTTACTAATGATAGTATATCTTCCTCTGCTGGTAATTTCTCTGCTGAGATTTCCTGTTTTTATTCATTACAAGCATTTTACTTTCTCTAGAGAACATAGCTATAACTACTTTAAAATTCTTTTCTGCTAAATCTAATATCTCAGTCATCTCAGAGTTGGTCTCCTCTGTTGGTCTTTTCTCCAGAGAAGGAGTCATATTTTTCAGGTTCTTTAAACGCTGAGTAATTTTAGATTGTTTTGCAACTGAATTTTGCAAATGTTTGTGTTGTGGATTCTGTTATATTCCTCTGAACAGAGTCCTGATTTTTTTGGCATTTTAACTTCACTGGACTCAAACTGTCGATTGTGTTTTGGGCCACAGCTCAAATCTCAATTCAGTTCTTTTATCTTTAGATGGAGTTTGCCCCGCACTTTTGTGGTTCAGGGGCCCACCAGAGATTTGCATAGAGTTTGTATATAGAATTTGAGTTTCTCTTTTCTTCTGAGATTTTCCCCCTCACTTTCTAGCAGCTATGGTTGCCCTGATTCTGTGGTTTCCTCTGATTCTTCAACTGCAGTTTTCAGTCAGCTAAAAGCCATAAAAATGGGAACTCACCTTGTGCCATTTCCTTCTTCTAACTTTCAACCTGTCTCCAGAGTTTGCCTGCTTTTTTTGTTCATTCTCCAATGCCTTTGGGTAGTTTTTTTGTATTTTGTCAGGTTTATAGTTGTTCTCCATTGGAAGATCTGTTCAGTAGGTGCTTAAACTCCACCATACCAGAAGTGAAACTCTGAGGCAGAGACTTAAAATGAAAAAGCAAGGTGTGGGAGGAAGGAACAGAGTCTTTTTTTTTAAAATTTTTTATTGTTATGTTAATCACCATACATTACATCATTAGTTTTTGATGTAGTGGTCCATGTTTCATTGTTTGTGCATAACACCCAGTGCTCCACGCAGAATGTGCCCTCTTTAATACCCATCACCAGGCTAACCCATCCCCCCACCTCCCTCCCCTCTAGAACCCTCAGTTTGTTTTTCAGAGTCCATCGTCTCTCATGGTTCGTCTCCCCCTCCGACTTATTCCCCTTCATTCTTCCCCTCCTGCTATCTTCTTCTTTTTCTTTTTTCTTAACATATGTTGCATTATTTGTTTCAGAAGTACAGATCTGTGATTCAACAGTCTTGCACAATTCACAGCGCTCACCATAGCACATACCCTACCCAGTGTCTATCACCCAGCCACCCCATCCCTCCCACCCCCCACCACTCCAGCAACACTCAGTTTGTTTCCTGAGATTAAGAATTCCTCATATCAGTGAGGTCATATGATACATGTCTTTCTCTGATTGACTTATTTCACTCAGCATAACACCATCCAGTTCCATCCACGTGGAACAGAGTCTTATGACAGCCTGATTAGGCTCTAACCTTAATAGCTAAGCAGCCAGTAGCTTCAGGCAGTAAGGAAGATGAAGAACTAACCAAATTATTAAACCTGCAGGTGTGAAGGGCTAATGAATACTGCTTACCACATCTTCCTGAAAAGCTTTTCTGAGCCACTTTTTTGCAAATCATGTAAATGACGTTGATTCCTCTTTTACAAACTGCCTTGTGGGGAGGGCTGGCATTTCCTCCCCACTGGTGTACTTTCTCCATGAGGACATGGTACTTAAAAACTGCATGATTTTGAATTGAGTGACCAGTGCTGGATTAGGAAGGTTTGGGTTTTTTTCCTTATTGTAAGACCCATTTCCGAAGGAGCCTTACTTAGAACCAAATTACTAGCCTGGGCTGATTGAATGCAGGCACCAAAATCCTGCGTATTAATGACTAAGGGGTTATAAAAGGTCTAACCAAGGTTCTCCTGGTCCTACCACTGAAGTCTGAGTTGGTACTGAGCTGGCATTTTGTGTCTGCTGTGAAAGGGCTTCCAGCCCTAATCCAGGGTTTCTTGGTGTCCCAAGTGAGGGACAGACCAGTTGCTTCCCTCTCTCGAGCTTTAGTTTTGCCTATTATATAGAGCCCAGCCTATCTCCTGAGTTTCCTCTTAAATCAGGAACATGAACTGAGCTTCTGAGAGGGTTGTGTTAAAAGAGAAAAAGCACATTTAAAAACAATCTCATGAAATATTGGTGTATTTAGTTCTGAGGGATTACAATTACCGAATATTCAAAAAGCAGGAAAAGTATTAGTCTAAATGGTGCACTAGAAAAATCTCTGCCTCAGTAAGAAATCTCTCTTAGTTGAGGGGCAACAGACAACTAAGCCATAAGTTTGATCAGAGCCAACTGCCTGGTACTTCATTTGTGCTCCCAGGAAGGCTGTGCAATAGCCAGGATTGATCGACCTATATAGGACTGATGTGTGGCTTGGGAATTGATAAATTTGGGGACTTGGTTATGACACCCAAATATATGCCAGATACAGACCCTAGGGAATTTTTAAGTGCGGTGTCCCCAGGGAAGCACAAAGGAGAGTTTGCCTCTGTTCTTACTGGTTCCTGGCAGCATTCTCCCTTATGGAAACACGGAGGAGCTAGTCCAGGATCCTTGGCAGGGCAGAGGGAAGCCTTGGTAAATTCTTGGCTTCAGCTAACCTTGATATTATGTGTGTTTGATCCTTGCCTTTGACAGTGGATTCATTTTTGGTTCTTCATGCAAGGCAGAATTTCTGACTCTGGGTACCTGCTCAGCTATTCAGCCTTGACATCACCAGTCCAGTTCAGTCGCCACCTGCTTTCTCCTTATCCTTAAATTAGACAATCTTGATTTTGTTTCCTACTACCTTTACAGAGAATGATCTCATGTGTTTCTCTTGTTACTGTTCCATTCCCTATGCAGTTCCTATCCTAATTACTAATGCTATAGTTTTGTCATTGACATCTCCAAGATATGGAGGGAATATAAAAGGAACTAAATATTCCCCTGGACAGTTTTAGGTAAGATATTCCTGGACCTGAGGTATAATGAAACTATGATACTGTATATTTGTGTCTATTTAAGCTAAAGATTTCAAATCTTTTCATAAATCAGTGTTACTACACTGAAGCGGAGCACGGCCAGGACATCCTTTGTGTAACACTATGTCCATCTGGACAGAGCCTGCACTTTTTTAAAAAAGCAATATATCGAAGACCGTGGCCATAATCATTTGGTGTTTGGGAAGAGAGCCAGGAAGAGAGTTCCAAGCTTCTGCTGACCTCCTGTCATCTGTAAGTGTTCTCTGTGACCTCTCCTCTAGCATCAGTATCCCACAGAAGCTCTTATTCCCTAACTGCCTGTGTGGGTAGAGAAAAGGCCATTAACAAAGGAAAAAGCAATATCTTTGTTCATAACCAGCTGCATATGGGAGCGTCTGTGGAGGCTGGGAATGTGCAGTGCTTTGTATAGAAAGCACAGATAGTTTAGACTGTGGGTGTGGTCAGCAGCCTGAGGAATGCTGGGACTTTGAGTTTCTGACTCATCTTAACTTCCCTACTGGATTGCAGCCCCTGAGAATTTCTGGCCCAACAAAACAAATGGAGCAAAGGCAAAAGTTATGTTTTATTTCTTTGTCATAGTGCCTACAAGCAGGTGATGTACATGTATCTCAGATCCTCCAGGGGAAAGAGCAACAGTACTGTTGGCCCTTGAACGGTGTAGGTCCACTTATATGTGGGCTTTTTTTTTTTTTTTGATAAATACAGTATAGTACTGTAAACGTAGTTTCTCTTCATTATGATTTTCTTAATAGCATCTTTTCTCCAGCTTACTTTACTGTAAGAATACAGTATATAATACATACAACATGCAAAATATGTGTTAGTCATTGTTTATGTTATTGGTAAGGCCCCTGGTCAAGTAGGCTATTAGTAGTTAAATTCAGGGGGAGTCAAAAGTTATATATGGATTTTCAACTGCATGGCGGGGTCGGGGGGGGGGCACTGCCCCAACTCCCACATTGTTCAGGGGTCAGCTGTACTCACTGAAGATCACTGAACTGGAATTCAGAACACCTAGCCTTGTGATTTTGACTCTGCTATTAGATGTGAACAGGTCAAATAGTTTTTCAGTGCTCCATTTTCTTCATTTTTGGAATGAATTGCTTGGTTCTAAAAGTGTTTATTGTCTGGTTGGGTTCCACATGTCTAAAGAAGATAGCTACTACTCAGTTTCAGCTGATTATTGTCCCAAGGACAGAATATGGCCAGATCTTTGTTTTTCAAGACCAGCAAAATCTTATTTGTTATGTACCATCTTCAAATTTTTAAATATTAACAGCTAATTCAAAAAATACATATAACACTAAGGGGAGCAAATAACACATCTGTAGCTACTTTTGGCCCATGGTCCATTAGTTTACAATCTCTAGATCTAAAAGGTTCTTTCCTAACTTCAAGATTTATCTCTGGAAAGGATTGGTAATATGGGTAACAGCCGTATAATGCTTTCAGGTTCAGTTGCCACACATGTCCCAATTCTTTGGAAATACCTGCTTGTTTGGCTCTTATCCTGGGCTCAGAAGTAACTTAGTATGCTGAAGGACAGCTGTGCTGTGATAGCTCATACTCTGGGCCCCGCTCAGACTTGGCCTTAAGGATCCAAAGTTGGCTCCATTTCAACTGCCTTGACCACCAATCTTGACTGCCTGTGACTCAAGAGGCACAAACTGAGGTGTCACCTTAGGGAGTTCCTGTTATTTTTCTCCATTATACCCAAATATTAAGATACCAGAGTATGCTTCAAGTCTCTGGTCCTCAGTGTAGAGAGAGATAACAGGGCCCTTGGTAGTCTTTAAGGAGACATGGTGAACTAGGAGATAATGGATTGAAGATGAGCTGATATTTCTGTTTCTAAAAATGAGAAGATAGATTACCAACATATAGATGGGTACATTTGACAAGTCATGAATGAGGTTTTGGACTAGATTATTAAAAAGGTAACAGTGGTAACTATGCAAGAACCAGACATATCAGACTAATCTTATTTCTTGTTTTCATACAGCTTTACAGTAACAAGAATGACCATAACAGTTAGCACTTAGCACTTTCTATGTACCTGGGGTTTTTCTAAGTACTTTACTGGGTTGACATAATCACCATCATCATAAGGTAGGTACTATCATTACCTTTTCTTTATTGACTTGGAAACTGAAGCACAGAAGTCTTAAGTAAATTGCCCATGATGATAAAGTTAGAGGGCAGTAGAGCCAAGATTCAAATGTAGACGGTATGGCTTTTAACCACTCCAAGGAATACTGTGTCTGTGCACACTGCTATACTGGTATTTCAGCACAGCATCAGTCATTTTACTGTAGGGCAGATAGAACAACTGAGGCTGCATGGCATAAGCAGTTGTATTAAGAACTAGCTGTATTTATTCAGAAGGTTTTATTAACTCAAGTCTCTGCTAGTTTGCCATAGAGGTCTATCCTGACTTGTTCACACAGTTTAGTAATCCTTCGAAAAAGGACATTGATGGGAACAATATGATGTAGTAGTTAGAAATCTGAGTCCTTTTGTCAGTCTGCTTGGGTTCAAATCCTGGGTCTTCTACCTATTGGCACTGTGATCCTGAGCAAGTAACTTAACCTTTCTATACCTTCTTTTACCTATCAACTAAATGAAAATAATAAGAGTAACTACTCCATAAGGCTTTTATGAGGATTAGATAAGTTAACATGAAAATCTCTCAGCTCAGTTCCTGGTATAAAGTTCAACAAATTGAGCTATCATCACTATTCTTAATTCCTTGTTGTCCAATTTCTTTTAGTGACTAAAAGCTGAGATAATAGCAAATTATACTATTTGAGAGAATCAGGATCCCTAAAAGTTGCTTAAAAATTGAAAGGGTAAATCTAGCATATTGTCAGGGCTAAGAATCACTGTATTAGTTAATAAATACTAGAGTGTTTGACATCTGCACAGCTTACAAGTGTAGTTTATTCTTAGATCCAAAGGCCGGTTGTGCCTCAGTTCAGGCCACGGGAGCTGTAACTAAAGACCTAGAGAACTTAGTTGCCTGTAAACTCAGTATTGCCATTAGTGTGCTGTGACTTCCCTTCCTACCTTACCCTACCCCTCGCAAACAGAAGTCTGACAAGAAAGGTACTGAACTCTTGAATTTCACCTTGAATCCTGTGCTTGGTTCATGATAGCCAGTTCAGGTATTGGTGCACCTGCCGTGGGAAGTAAATAGGGTTGTTTTATGTGCCTGCAGTGTGCAGAAGCAGCAGCGATGAGAGTAAGCTTAACCCAACACATGAAAGAACTTCCTAATAAATTATGTTGTTGAGAATAACACAAGCTAATTTAGGTGGCAGCTTCCTGTTCTTGCAGGGATGTCCAAGCAGAACGGGATGCCCAAGGGAACCTCAAGCATCTAACCGGGGTTAGATAACCTACAAGTTCCACTCAAGCCCTAAATTTCTAAAAAGGTCATGGATTTGTGGTTATGCTGTAGAGACTGAAATTCCAGTAAGGTCATAAGTGGTGCCAACCTGAAGCCGCCTGGACTAGAAGCCTGGACAGCTTGATCTGATAGCAAGAGAAACCAAGGCCTGTTTGCTAGGCTAGGTGACTACGTCTTTTCCTAGACATCAGTTATAACTGAGTAACTTAATTTCTTACTTAAGGTAACAGGCTTTGTGAACCTCTGTTTAAGTCTGAAGACTCCTCTTTTGTTTTCTTTCCCACCTTTGTTCCTGGTAAAGTTTCTTTCATGGAATCACACCTTTTTTCCTATCTAAACTAAGGGAAGAGACAAAGGCCAAGAGAACTGAGGAGTCAGGGTATTTGGAGGGCAAGCCTTGGGATGACATCCCTCTCTGGACAAGATCTGACTTTTCCTTCCCACTCAAGAAATCGAAACAAGTGTGAGTCCCTTCTGATCTATTTCATTATTTTTAAGTAATATCCGTAGACACAAAATTGTTTGTAAACATACCTCACAATTAATCCCTGCATACTGGGGGTTCTCCTTGCCAAGAATGAGAACATCTGATATGGGTTAAGTTAAAGCCCAAGAGGTTTGAAATCATTTAGCTCTAGTTTCTAGTTTTGGGTTCACATCTGTTGAGTATCAACAGGTTTAGTCTGAGGTAGTGTTCTTTCAAGAAATTCTTATTGACAATTCAGACAGCCAGAATTCCCTAAGTCGGTAATTGGCACGCTATAGCCCACTGCCTTTTTTTGGTTGTTGAGTAGAGTTTTATTGGAACCCAGGCACACCCATTTCATTTACACACGGTCTGCGGCTGCCTTCAGGCTACAACAGCGAAGCTGAGTAGTTGTAAAAAAAGACGGACTGTTATAGCCCAAAAGGCCTAAAATATTTACAGTCTGGCCTTTTACAGAAAATGTACTGACCCTTGCTATAAGTAATCCTACCTTCTAGATTCAAATGGATAACCCCAAGGGGCTAAACATCCCAAAATACTGCTTGAATCGTCAAAGAAAACTTCAGTTGTAGTGTGTTAGGGCCTCCACTAATCTATGTGGTGCCTTTGTGCAAACTGGGGAAAGGTGTTCCTTTAGGCAATTATTATAATATGCTTATTTTTATAAGAAAACTCTTACTGCCATCTGTCAGAAAATTACTTCCTAAATATACTAATAATCTACAGTGTCTACAATATGAATTACACTCCCCTGTAAACCTGCATGCAGCCGCCTCGGTATAGTCATGCGATCTGGTGGAAAGAACACTCTGCTTGGAGTGGCTTCTACTTGCAGCTCTGAAACGAAGCTGCTTGAGTCTTGGGCAAGCCATGTAATCTGTCTAGGCCTCGGTTTTCTTACCATTAGCATGGAGGGAGCCCATAGTAGCTGTTGTAAGAAATTAAATAAGATGATAGACATGAGATTGCTTTGTAAAGGCTTAACAGCTCTGTAAAATCCATCTCCAGTCATGTTTTGGGCAGCTGCTATAGTTAGTTCATTTACAGTGTAATTGGAAAGTTGGACACATATGAACTGCACTGGAAAGTTACAATCTAACATAAAAAGTTATGTAGAGGGGGCGCCTGGGTGGCTCAGTGGGTTAAGCCTCTGCCTTCAGCTCAGGTCATGATCCTGGGGTCCTGGGATCGAACCTCACATCGGGCTCCCTGTTCGACGGGGAGTCTGCTTCTCCCTACCCCTCTACTTGCCACTCCCCCTGCTTGTGCTATCTCTCTCTGTCAAATAAATAAAATATATTTTTTAAAGTTATGTATATTTAAACTAATTATCCTTTTTTAATTATTATGTTAATCACCGTACATCACATCATTAGTTTTTTTGATGTAGTGTTCCATGATTCATTGTTTGCATATAACACCCAGTGTTCCGTGCAGTATGTGCCCTCTTTAATACCCATCACCAGGCTAACCCATCCCCCCACCCCCTCCCCTCTAGAACCCTCAGTTTGTTTCTCAGAGTCCATAGTCTCTCATGGTTCATCTCCCCCTCTGATTTCCCCTTTAGCTAAGGGACTTCTTCCACCTTCAGCTCTCCCCACCCTGAAGACGGGGTATGAAATACTGGTTCACATTTACTGACCTCCTACTATATGCCAGACATTGTATTAAGCTCTTAACATGCTTTATTTCGCATGTGTAATCCACATCAGCCATGTGAGGTAGGCATTATTATCCCCATCTTTACAGATAAGGAAAAATAATAACTGGCCTCTATTTATTTATTTACTATGTTCCAGACACTATTCTAAGTGCTTTACATATTTTAACTCATTTCATCTTCATAATGCCCTTTGAGACATGTATGGTTATTATTTCTACTTTTCACATGAGAAAATTTATTCAGAGATTAAATCAGTGCTTTCCAAACTTTTTCACATCATGGCACACAGAAAATTCTAATTTTTTTGGCATTCTGGAATAAATTTAAGGGTTTTGGAACAACTATATGGGGCTAGGCAAAAAATTCAGTACATCTGTATTGGTAATTTGAGTAGCTGAGAGAATTCAGCGTAAGATCAGGAAAGGTACATGTGATGTAGTCAGCTCAGACTCCTCTCCAGCAATGGGTACTAGCTGTAAAGAATGCAATAAAATAACAATTATGATAGTCAAGAAATCTCACAAAGTGCCATACAAATAGTGTTCAAGTGTAACTTCTGTTACAAAATGTTGAATAGTTACAAAAATTGCTTAAAATTGCTTTAAATACTTTATCATAAAAATAAAGTTCACAACCAACAGTATTTTGTGGAGCACCTGTAAGCCATCTGTGCTTGGCAAGTTCTGAAATAAATTAGTTGCAAGGCAAATAGCTAATAGGTGGTTGAGTAGAATCAAGACTTGAATCCAGGGCTGTCTGACTGGTAAGTCTGTTCTTCAAGCCTCTATACAGTCTTGCCCCTCTGCAGTGAAAAGCCAGACTATGTGAGCCAGGCTCCATTTATCCTTAGAGTATTTGATCACTTGAGGTTTGATCATCCAGACTCACTATAAGGTAAATTTATGGTCAGCCATGGTCTTCAGTTAACCTTGTTCCCCTCCTCCATTGTCCCAATAATTTTAGAACTAGTATTCCATAATTCTTTCTATTCACTCTCTACCCATATCCATAACAGGAAATAGAAAAGCAGGTGAGACAAGTGAAGATTCTGTGAGTTGAAAGGCAGTAAACGTCCCCTGTGCTCTGGAGATACCTGCCTGGACTCACTGTCCTGTCTCTGCTTGCCTGCATCCACTGGGAGGTGAGTCCTAGCAGAGTATCCCTTCCCCGCTCAGCCTGCTGTGCTCACACAGAGATGCGAGGGTATAATAGATGGCTACTTAAGCTATCAATTACCCAGCCCCTAAATGCAGGAGATTATATATATATATATATATATATATATATATATATAGAGAGAGAGAGAGAGAGAGAGAGAGAGAGAGAGAGATACATTATTTTAATATGAAGCTTGATATTGCATGTATATTTTACTTGATGATGGCTTGTCTAAGTTCCAAGCCTCTTTGCATTTGAATTTCACATTCCATCTTCAGGGTGGGGAGAGCTGAAGATAGAAGACGCAGACGGTATTTTATTCCTGGCTTTGTCTGGCATGCCAAATGACCGGTGTGTAGGCTGTGATATGTGCCTGGACATCTGGGGCAAGGTGAGTGACCCATTAAGGTGTGCTGAGCTCCGATTAGACAGAAGTTGGAGCTAGCAGAGCTGTCAACACTCACTTTCTTTTTGATTAAGTTTCTGCCTCTTAACCCCTGGAGTCCACTTATCCTTCCCACCTCTAAAAAAAGACAGAGTTAAAGCCTGAGGTCGTTGCTTGGTAGAATCCCCAGAGCTAATTGGGCAGGAAAGGGCCTCTCCTAGCCTCTCTCAGCAGCCTTCCATTTTGAGGCACCTCAACTGACAGGTGAGCTCATGCCCTGTGATATACAGAGCTCCTAAGCTAAAATGGCTCTCAGGGGAGCAGCTTCTCAAGGAAGTGAAAATGCTTATGCAAACGCACTGGTGAGGTAGGGAGATCAGGGGAAAATAAGGTTATTAGTCATTGTGGGGTTTTTGTTTTTGCTTTAGTCAATGTTGGAGGACAGGTCATGATCTGTTGGGTCCTGGGATCGGCTCAGGTCATGATTTCAGGGTCTCCCCACATCAGGCTCCCTGCTCAGCAGGGAGCCTGCTGCTTCTCCCTCTCCCTCTGCTCCTCCTGCTCGTGCTCACACACACACACACACACACTCTTAAACAAACAAACAAACAAATAGAACTCCAAACTTCTGGGCAATGATGAAGCCTAGGTGAATAAGCCTAGACCTCTGAATTACTTCATGGAGCAGAACCACCTCCCACACTCTGCTGATGAACCTATACTAGACTGTGATGTGACTAAGAGATAAGTCTTTGTTGTATAAACACAAACAAACAATACAATATTGAATTGGCCATAATCTGGCAAATGAGGTTTTGAGCCTAGCTATTTTAGATATGGGAGGAGGCTTAGTAGCTATTTCACCTTTTAGGATATCCAGAGCTATAATTAAGTACCTCTGAAGATGATAAAAAAACCAACCAATTATCATTTATTGAATAATCACTATATACCAGGTACTGTTTTACGTGCTTTATGTGTACTGACTCATTGATTCTTCACAAGAATCCTATGAGGGAGAATCTGGTGGTGGTCCCATTGTGTGAAGGAGGGAACTGAAAGAATGATTTCTGAAGTCAGACAAATTCTAAGTGCCAGAGCCAAGATTAAAATTCAGGTCTGACTCCCAGGCTCTGTCTCTTCACTAGCCTATCATATTGCCTCAATATTTTGTACTTTGCCATGGGGAATGGCATGAAATTATATCTGGGCAGCATGAGGTATCACCTATAAAGTAGGGCTGGACCCCCATTCTGGGGAGGAGTACACAGAACTGGAAAAGGTACAAAGTCTGCTCTTCCCCTGCCCTTGTAAAGGGTGTCTTAGTGAGGACAATTTAATGATGGTGTCCTCAGTCATCTGGGATAAAAACAAGGGTGAGGGCTTCATTTACTCTGAATTTCTCTGATTTAATTCTATCTCCAGTCAACCTTGGCCTGTCTTGTATTTACCACAGGAGCAAATGTCTGCCATCTGCTCCACTCACATCTCCTATGCCCCCATGCCCCACACTTGGCCCACGCTTTGTGAACCCCCTCTCCTTCATCCCACTCCAGAACCTATGTCTCTCCTCCCTCCTGGGCAACAGAGAGTACATATTAGGGCAGAGAGTTATGTCAATGCCCATTAAACCTCCAAATGCTAGCAGTTACTGATAACTCCCTTGCTTCCTGGCCTTGCTTGCCTGCCACAGATTCTGCCAGCCCTCAACTCTGCTGTTGAGCCACCATCAAGCTTTTTACCAGTTTCTATCTGGGACGGGAGTTTCAAACAGCATCCCGTGGAGAGGCTTTGGGAGCCACATGAGAAGATGGGAGAGGGCACAGACAGTGTTGAGTGAGTGGGGCCACAAATCCCCACTCTAACAGCAATGCCACTTGATCTGTTCCAGGTAAGATTGCATTTGGAGAATTGTTCCACTCTTGAAATAGAGAAGGAAAACCCCTTGCTTTGGAAAATCCAAACCTTCCACCATTCCTGCCCACCAGGAACAGAGGTGGGAAAAGCCAGATGACTGTCCCAACTCCTAATATCCCACTCTCTAGGCTCTGGAGCCAAGGAAAATTACAGCAGAACAGAGCTTGTGCATAGAGAAAGGACTGTGGGTTGCTGCTCCCCTACAGTTCCCACAGTTC
Source organism: Callorhinus ursinus (assembly GCF_003265705.2). Lineage (NCBI taxonomy): Eukaryota > Metazoa > Chordata > Mammalia > Carnivora > Otariidae > Callorhinus > Callorhinus ursinus. The sequence continues at coordinate 38,902,374 of NW_027397070.1, forward strand.
TGAGTCTTCCCGTGGCCTGACATGGAGCAGGCACTAGTTGAACATGGCAAGGATAAATGAGTGATTCCATTTTTGTTGGTCTGGGTGTAGTTCCAGTGGGGGGAAAACCTGGCCTTGATCACAGAATGGCCACAATATTTATTATTTAAGATTCACAGAGGCAATTTGGCATTGACATTAAGAATGTGGAACCCAGAATAAGACCCTCTGGCTTCAAATCCTGACACTGACGCTTTCAAACTGTGACCTTAGCCTTGCAAAATATGAATAATAGTTCCCTCATAAGGCTGTTGCAAGGATTGAGTGAATTAATTTGTGTAAAGCTCTTGGCGCTTGACATGTTAGTGCTCAATAAACACTAATAAATACTAGCTCTCACCATTGTTGTTCAAATGCTCCCTTCTGACGCTCCAAAGCAAAACTCGTTGTTCTCTGCACTCTCAAAGCACTTTGCTCAGACCTCTGAGGAAATTGTGAGGACTTTTTTTTCTACCCCAAATCAAATTAGATGATGGGGACAATAAAGCAGATTCTTTGAAATCAAGATACATACATGTCATAAGTAAAGCCCTACTCCCTCCATAGATTTTATGGTTATGTGTCTGTCTCTTCCTCTCAATCTCTGGCTCCGTTAGGGCAGATTCCACTTTTATTCATCTTGGTATCCCAGGGGCATGGTGTGCTGTAAGCGCTCACTGCAGTTTGGTTGCACGCGTGAGCTGCATTGGCTCTGGCTGGAGTCAGAAATAACCCTGACCATTGCCTCCTGGCCTTCCTGTCTGCCTAACTCCCTAGATGCTAGCTCCTTTCTTTGCCCCAAGATGACGAGGATGTTGAGAGGCTGGGCTAGGGCCAGGGTCCCTCTTCAGGGCTTGGCTGTGTGGCTGTGGGAATTCAGAGCATACAGAGGAGAAGAACATTTGCTGATCAGCTACCACGTTCCTGGAACTGTTCTGGGCTCTTTACAACACGTAATCCTCACAGTGACTTAATAGAGATATATTACCGTTAGTCCCCTTTTTTTCTAGATGAGGAAACTGAGTTTAAACAACCTTTTTAAGGTCACGTAGCTGATATGTCTGAGGCAGAATTCAAAGCCAGGTCTGACGACAAAGCCTGTGCCCCCTCCACTGGCCTTGCAGGCTCCCACCGAAGCACCCGTCCCATTCTTCCTCTCCTCTCTACCTCAGTCTTTTCTTCATTTCCCCCTGTTCTCCTCCCTGAATTATTTTTCTTCTTGAGTTGGCTTATTTATCAGTTGGACATGTCTCCTTATTAATATAACCAGAACTTAAATAATATGCATCCCCACTGCCTCATTTGCCAGCATGGTGCTGAGTGCTTATGAGCTTGGCAATTAGACTGAGCTCAAAGGGGCCATAACATCTGCATCTTCAGCTACTCTCATAGGGAAATGGGGTGGAGAGGAAAGAACGTGAGATGGGTCAATGCAAGGCAGTGCAGAGTGTATACATGTAGAGGAGGGACCGAGGAGGGGAATCGGATGATGACACCACCAAGCATTTCTCCTGTAGTGTACTTAGCCTTAACTCAGAGTGGCCTAGGGCTGTCAGCCTCCAGGAAAACCCCAGGTCATTTCTGCCCAACAGCCTTCTATCTTATTCCTATGCCTGGCATCAACAGCAGCGGCAGGCATCACTCACTTATTGAGTACCTACTGTATGCTTTACACACACCCCATTTGATCCATACAACAATCCCATGAGCTAGGTATTAATCTATTTCCTTATTTAGATGAGGAAGCTAGAGCTCATACAGTGTAAGCAATTTGTTCAAACTCATATACCTAGCAAGTGGCAGAACAAGGAAAGGGGTGAAAAGACCTGAAAATTAAGGAATAGAGAGTGAGGTGTAGAGGAGGCCTTTCAAAGCTTCCCTTGTTTGGGCATCTGCCCACGTGTGCTGACAGACTACAGAAGCAGCTGAATGCTCCTATCAGCTCGCCTCATGGCCTTCCTGGGGAAGAAGGATCTCTGAGCCCTGAATGTTGATGATCTGATTTTTTTCCTGACTTTCCAAGAAGAAAGAGGTTGTCCAGGGACCAGGAGTACTTTTTCCTCCAAAGCCCATCATTCTTCATGCTTCTTGGACCAAGACACTTTACATTTCCAATGGATATCTCAAGAGCCCTCCTAAAAAGATGTCTGCCCAGCTGATTGATTGTTCTGCCCCAAGACTGCTCTTTTCTGCTGGCTCTTCCCCAGTTCTTTTACTTCTTTAGTCCCTTACCCCAACCTCATGGTTTCCTGGGCCTAAGACTTCCAAGCCCATTTGGAGCCCTTCCAACAGGTATCCTAAGACAGTTCCCTCTGAGTCATAACACAAAACCATTCTTAAGAAAGCCGGGATACCCTGGAGTTGGCCCTACCCTGCAGAGGTCTCGTAGAGCCCAGCACCGGTCCAATTCACGGATCTAGGCTCTGCCACGTCGCCCAGGAAAACTGGCCCCAAGCATCTTTGGGGAAACAGCTACCAACAACAAGTAATAAGCTTTAATGGAATAACTGGCTTTTTTTTCATTCTTAAAATATATTATTAATAGGCATGATTAATAATGCAGGACCAAGTATTAATAAGGCAGATCTTAGTAGTTCTAGTTGAAGCTGGCTGTGCTTCATGCCTCCTCATACCTCACGCCACCTTCCCTGTGCTCCCCTTTCCTCATCCCCCGTCTTCCCATACAAACGTTATAGTTGGCAATTCCCACTGCCAGCGTGTGTGCCCAGGGGGCAGCAAAGTCATGCTCACTGGTTTATTTAAATGTGATGTTTCCAGGAGCATGGGAGTAGTTGGAAGGACCTTGGAACCTGCATTGAACAAATATTTATTGAGTACCTACTATGTGCCAGACACCATGCTAAGCCTTAGAGATAGAGCAGAAGACAGAAAAAAAAGATTTCCACACTCCTGGAGCTTATTATTAAGGAGGGAGACAGATAATAAATAAGTACATGAAACTTATAGTATGTCAAATGTTAAGTATGACAAAGACAAAATAGAGAAAGGGTGTGAAGATTGCTATGGTGGGAGATGGAAGGTTATCCTTTTAATAGTGGGCGGTTAGAGGTGGCCTCATTTGAGCAAAGAGCTGAAGGAGGTAAGAGAGTGAAGAGTGCGGCTGACTAGGGAGGAGCATTTCTGCAGAAGGAACAGCAAATGCAAAACCTCTGAGGCAGGAGCATGCCTGGCCTCTTCAAAGAATAGCAGGGCAGCTAGTGGGACTGGAAAGGAGACTGGCAGAAAAAGAGGTGAAAGAGGTCATGGAAGGCTGGATGGTGCGGGACCTTGCAGACCAGCATAAGGACTTAGCCTAAATGAAATGAAAAGTTTTTGAAGGGTTTTGAGCAGTGGAATGACATGATCTGATTTACGTAATAAAAGCAATTGCCTCAGGTAGCTCCCTGTGGGTGGTGATAGAGATAGAAGCAAGGAGACCACTTAGGACATAGGGCAATCTTCTACATGGATGATAGAGCTTAGGTCCTAAGAACGAGTCTCTGGAGTCAGACTGGCTGAGTTCAAATCCCAGCAAGGCCACCTGCTGGCTGCATGACCTTGGGCCGACCATGTAATATCTCTGTGTCTCAGTTTCCTCATCTATAGAATGGGGAAAATAATTGTACCTACCTCATGGGGGTTTTGGAAGGATTAAATGTGAAACACTTAGAACATAGGGTTGTATGAGGATTAAATGAGTTAAAACACCTGTTACAGCACATAGCAAATGCTGCTTCTGCGTTTGAGTTCTTGTTATCATTATTATTATCTTCCGAGTGAGAGATGATTGCGGCTCAGGCCAAAGTGGTCGTAGTGAAAGAAAAATGGTCATTTGGAGGGAGTGTTTTCAAGGTGGAGCCAACAGAATTTGGTGACATATTGGGTGTGTGGAATGCAAAGATAGAGGAGTCCCCTCTCTCCTCTTTAGGAGGATGCGACTCCTCCTCCACCCTCCTATTGCAGATGAAGAAACTGAGAACAGCTGAGGCCACCATTGTTAATACCAAATTTTTTTTTTTTTATTAAGTAGGCTCCACATCTCAGGCTTGAACTTATGACCCTGAAATTAGGAGTCACATGCTCCACCAACTGAGCCTTAAAGAGCCTTGTTGCTAAATAGTTTAACAGAAATCAAAAGAACAAGTTCGCTCTAACATAATAATCGCTATGTAATAAGCTATTTTAATTTTTATCTGTTCCCTTCAATTCTTAACACTCTACCTGCATGATTCTCAAATAATTATAATTTCATTAATATAATTTTATATTAAAAAAAGAGAGGTAGGAGGCACTTCATGATTCTAGCAAGGGTTCATTGGTCAAACATTAAGGAAATTAATGTGCTCCACACCATTTATACTTCAGGATATATACAGGGCACAGCACTCCCATTTTAGGATGAAACAACATACAGTCCTGAATTAGCTGCTAAAAGAGAGCTGTGGGAAGCAAAGAGTCATTCTTTCATTTATTTTCTCAGCAGACTTATTAAGTGAGTCTATATGCAGCTACTAGATAAGTTGATTAATAAGTAGATCACACTTTTTTATTTCAAGGAGATAAGTCTGGTGGGGACAAGAGCACATTGCTATAATTGGTTTTTATATCTAAGAACTATACTAGAGGTATGTGTATGCAAGTTACCTTGGAAGCACCACGGAGGATACACTTAATTCTGCTTGTAAAGGTAGGGAGGCTTCCAAAGAGAGATGACATCTGGATACTATAGTCTTTCAATAGGGCACAGAAGAGACTTCCTTCACTGACTTGCGTTGTTGACTGTTCTGACCACCTATCCCACTAAGCTATGTGTGTATCTCTCATCCCTGGCACTGTCCAGATGCCTGACACATGGTCGCTGCTCTTTTACTGTCTGTTGAAAAACACACAGCATATCTATAAAAAGTGACCAAAACAGTGGCAAATGAAGAAATCACATAAGTACAATAGCTTTGTAAGTCTTTGGCGGGAGGCTGGGGGAAGGGGAGGTTGTCAAAAAAAATTCTTCCTGACTTCCTGAAGGACCACATCTTTCACCTGAAGTCTTGCTTAATGGGTGGTCAGGGGACAGAAGCTACTCTTGGTATGCCGGGTAGGAGGGGTTTAGTACAGGGAATTAGAGACTTGCACAAACATTAGATAAGCTGGAGGCGAGAAGGCTCAGGGAGGCCACTGTTAGAGGCTATAAAAGCAAAATATGCTGGGATCTCAAAGAAGCCACTGCACTCCCAACTGCTTGTACTACCAAAGCAGGTGATTTGCAGAAGCTTGCCCAGAAATCCCTGCAACCCTTGGTTCTGCCATCTGCTAATATATTTGCCCCCAGTTGCCGCCAGAGAAAAATTACTTCTCTCCTGCCTTCAATCTTTCACAAGTGCTTCTCATTAGCAGAATATAACCCAGAACCATCTAGGAAGAAAGATGCCCCAAAATTCCAGACTTCTCTTCTGCAATGCAGAGATTTTAGGAAAGAGTAGTGCTTATGCTGAATCGACAACAGGCAGCTCAGCATAAATAGCTTCCCCAAGATGAAGGTGATTTCTTCATCTCTGAGCAGAGAGTTGTACACAGCTCTGGTAACCTCTCATTCTACTTTCCCTAACCCTAGGAAGCTGTCGTGTTCAGTCCAAACATCTTCCTGATGGAGCAGTATGGTACCTATAACATTTCCATACAACCAAATCATGAAAATCTGCTATTTAGTAAGCAGATCCAGGCAGTGTCAAGGGGCAGAAAGAACTCCAATTTTGGAGGCGGACACATTCTTGAGTGCTGATCTCAGCTCTGCTGTTGATTAGCTGTGTCAAACTAAGCCATTGAACTCTTCTAAAAAAGGTGGAGAGTAAAACATAATCAGAGCTCTATAAAAAATACATAAGAATGTTTATAACAGTTTTTTAAATAGACGATTTATTATATAAGTTATAATACCTCCCTATTAAATAATCTCATGCATCCTCTTAAAATTATAGAAGAAAAAGGTTGACATGGGAAAGTGCTCATAATACAGTGAGAAAAGTGAGTATGAGCACAGTGATTCCATTTTTATAAAAACAACTATATAACTGAAAGCCTATTTATACCAAAATTTTAACAGCAATTACCTCCAAGGGTACTTAGGATTACAGCTGGGGTTTTCTCTGATGTTCAGCATTGAGTGTGTATTACATCTTTAAGCTTATAATAGTCACATTCAAACATAAAGGTAAGGAAATGAGAATTATCACTCCTACCTCAGGCCTCCAGACACTCCCTTCCTTTTCCTACATTCATCAGTGTTATTGGTTTCTTACATATCCTTTAGGGAAAATATGCACATATAAGCAAATATATGAAGTTATGTGTCATTTTCACTCATTTTTTACACAAATGGTAGCATATTCTACTACCTTTATACTCTTATTTTATGCTCCTCCTACTGGTAATCTTTCCATATCAGTATAGACAGATATTACAATAATTTGTAGCATTTATTTAACCAGTCTTCTACTGGTGGACATTCAACCCAGTGATACCTTCTGAAGGAGGCCCCAGACACCAGGGATGCAAGGGTGGCCTGCACTTTAAGAATGACCTCCCCATCCTGGTCTCTTCTGGGCTTGCAAGCATCGTCTGCTCCATGGGCTCCTGTCATATCTTTGTCTCGGCTTCTGAGACTGAGGGGCTTTAAGAGACCTCATACTGGTTCCAGCTCAAACCCATACTGGTTACAGTCTTTTTACCTATTTCTTTGCCTTTTTTTTTTTTTTTTTGGGCGGTGACCCGGGTCTGGCATGGTTCTGAAGACATTCTAGTCTAGGATCTAAGAGCTGATAAGCCATGTGCCATGTATTTAATAATCTGTCCCCTCCATGGGGCTCTCTTTCTATGTCACTTTTTACTTCTGCACTGTCTTCCAACCTCAGTGTTTTCTCGGGAGAGGTCAATGGCCCATCTGTCTCAGAGCTCCCTCTCCCTCTTCCCTCATCCTCCTTACCATCTCGGAGGATCTGGAAATAGGACGGGGGTGTTATTCCCTAACACCCTGGGTGACAAGGGTAGTGATAATGAGGAGCCAGGCCGGGGGTGCAGTGTTGACACAAGGGGGTGGCAGCTGGATCTACTGGCCCCTGCCAGATAATCAGGAATGTAGACGTGCAGAGTTAAGTGAGATGTGCTTGGCCTGTGGTAAGTCTTCTGGATGAGTATCTCCGGTGGTAGTCCGGGGGAGGTAGTTAGGATCTAAGCCAATAAGAATGGCCTAATCCCTATCCTTATATAAAGCCTATAAAGAGAACCCTTTGGGTCATTTATTAATTTCATAACTGAACTGATACCGATACTGATTCAATACCTATTACATGCAAAGCACTCTATTAGGTGGTTCTGCAGTCTCTGTGTTATCATTTTACACATCGTGTTTTGCTTTTCTTGCTGGGGTCACTAAGTCACACAGTCTCTTTCATTGTTTTTGCTTCAAACTTTTGTGGTCTTTCAAGGCCTGCGAGTTTTTTTCCTGGGGCTCAACCTATAGACCAGAGTCCAAGTCCTTGAAAGTCACAGTTTAAATCAGGGCAGTCACAGACATAGACATCTCATCAGGCTGGCACATAGACAAGCTGAATCAATGTTGTCTACACTGAACTGATCCGGGTCAATGAAAGCCTTCTCAAACCTCACGGGCTACCACGTGCCCTCGCCCTCACTCACTCGAGATAATGGCCTTAGGGACAATTATCAGCCTAATTTCTTTCTACATCAATGTAGATTTGATGTCCAGTAATATATGTGCTCTACCTTTAATGGCTTTTTAATGATGAAGAGTATCAAAAGCATTTTAGATGCGAACCTGCACCATTAGTTTCCATTCCAGAAATCCACCGTCATTACCACAGCTGCTTCTCCAAGCCCGACAAGAGCATCAAGTTGCTGTGCACATAGCTGCGTGGTTAATCACCATCAGTGAGGAGCCGGGTCTGATGCAGGTCCGGAGGGTGGTTACTGAAGGTGGAGGACAGGGTGTGGTCCAGGAGGGAAAGGAAGAGAACAGAGTGAAGGGCCGAGTCCATTCAGGGCCTGGAGTGTCAAGATCCCTCAGAACAGGGGTTCTCCCAGCCCTGGTCCTCTCTTCTCATGTCATATTGAAAAAAAAACTACGGGTTCTTGGAATTCTCCTTTCTCCCCCATCCCATTTATGAAGATCCGGCAGGGGCAGGGGAGTGTGTGGGGCAGAGGATGCAGGGTGCCCAGCTGAGTGAATGGGAATAGGCAGAATTTGGGGGAGAGGGCTTCGAGAGAAGGATCTAAGGGAGAGTGATTCTTCCCAGGGAAGGGCGGTGTTCCGAAGGAATTCATAGGGAGCTGTTTATTCTTTTGAATCCCTATCCTCAAGATTGTCTGTTCCCTGTTCCCTGTGCCCTGGGAGGCTGACCACTGGGGACCTCATCACCCAGGCTTTCTTGCTCCCTGGCTTCCAAGGGGCTTTGGCCATAGGAGGGCACTGGCAGGAGACGTGAGGGTCTAAGGAGCCAGGGGTCAGGGCATGTCTTCCTCCATCCCCTTCCTGCGTAGGCATTGCAGTTCTGGCCCTGGTTGCATCCCTCCACAACTATAGCTTCTGTCAGGAAGCTCTTCTTCCATGGCACCAGCTCCAATAACATGTTTTCACTCCTTGCCCTTGGACTAGGGGTGGTATAAGCTACCTGTTTTTGCTAGCTAGCTAGTGGATATTTCAAAATCCCATACAGATTCCCTTAACCCCATTCACACCTCTGTAAATAAGTACCCTCATTAAATTCAAAACCCCAGCTGAGTGTGCCATCCGTTTCCTGCAAGAACCCTGACTGATACAATGGGTGTATCAGAAATCAACTCATGTTTACCCATCCTGTTTCCTTTTCCTGGACACACAGGAAGACTACATTTTCCATTCTCCCTTGCATTTAGATTGAGGTTCTGAGACTGGGTTCTGGCCAGTGGGATGAAGTATGACTTCCAAGCCTGGCCATAAAACACCTCTTGCAATTGTCCCCACTCTCTTCATTTTCCAAGGTAACATTGGAAGTTATATATTTAAGGTTACGATGTCTCAAGCTGGAAGAAGTTTGGATCCCTGAGTCACTGCTTGGAGGAGAATGCCCAACTGTATTCAACTATGATATGAGTGAGAAATAGCCTTTATTGTGTTGTGCCACTGCGATCCTGAGAGTGGTTTGTTACCACAATGAGGGTTAATTACTTTGACTACTTCGGTTGAGGTTTTAAATGAAGAGGCCACCTAGAGCAAAGGAGTATTCAGGTATAAAGATAAGGAAGCATATGATTTTCTAACTTGAGTGATACTGCACTGAGGGTTAACAGAGTGTTAGCATTATTGCTTTGTGAAAAGAACAGGGATTTGGCTGTCAGAGAAGAGTTTAAATCTAGGCTTCACCACTTCTAGTGACGTGATCTTGGGCTAGTGACTTCACTTTTTTAAGTTTTCCCATATGTAGTTTTAAGTTTTCCTTCGCCTTTTTAAGTTTTCCTATCTGTAGAATATCTATTTCATAAGGCTCTTTTATGGATAGATGACTTAACGTCTATAATAGTTAGTACTCAATAAAAGTTCCCTCTTTTTCCTCTTTCAGCTGTGAATTATAAACTCAGTGCTGCTAGTAATTGGTAAATAATTTCAGCTTGTGAGGCATCTGTTTCCTAATCTCTAATGGCAGAGAACAATTCACACTATCCTGAGCATCCCGGTGTGGAAGTGGCTTGAATATTGACCAGAAAAAAGGGATTTCCTTTAGGTCTTGGACTTAGGCATTAACTCTTTCACTTCTCTGCCCCCCAGGCCCCATCTTGAAATTTGCAGGCCACCTAATGCATGTGTCAAGTCAAGAAGATTGAGTCCCAGTGTCATTCCTTACTTCACGAATGAGTTTAGATCCTGGGACTAACATGTCTTTTGGAAAAGTAAAGAGAAAGGACTCTCCGTGGAAACTTTTTCATGATCAAGAGGGCTTATTTGTCCATCCATCTATCCATCCATCCATCCATCCACAAATCCACAAAATAATCATTTAGTGCCTAGCATATGTGAAAACATTTCTAGGCCCTGTAGTAGATACAAAGATGGATTAGACACATCTGCCCTGAACAGCTTACATTCTTGCTGAGAGAAGATAATTTAACTTCACAAATAACTGCAAGACAGACCAGGTTGTGGTAAGCATGGAAGACCACATACAAAGTGCTATGGAATTCAGAGGAAGGGAAACCCCTTCTGGCTGAAGACACCAGGGAGCATTTGAATACATCTTAAAGGTAAGGCAGGATTTGGACATATGGAGATGAAGGAAGAGACCCATGGGGAAACAGAGGCTAATAGTTTGGCCAGAACACAGCTGCCAAGAGGGGGGTTGAGGGAAACAGTTTTAGAAATGTCACCTAAGAGAAGATTGTGCAGAGCCTGAATTCTAGGCTAAAATGTTTTTGAGGAGGGCAGAGACAGGTTGTCAAAGGTTTCTGAGCATTGGGTTGGCGTGTGCCTTGGGAAGGGTAGTTGGGAAGCTGTGTTCAGCAACTTTGGAGGCAGCAGGAGGTGGGGATAAAGAGCCCAACTAGAAGACCTGCAGCCATCTAGGTAAACCTTAATGTGGGACTAAACTAGGACGGAATGTATGGACTATAAAGAATGTTAGGAAGAATCATTCAATATGTATTTATTCTGTGTCTATTCTCCTTCTGTCAGTCACTATAGGGGATGAACACTAAGCAACACAACTCTTGCCTCCTTGGTGCTTAGCATATGACTCGAGAGATGAATCAGTCAAGGAAAGTTTGTCCCTTCTAAACTCTTTCCCTTGATGGCCACACAGCATAAGTGTAAGCTGGTTTACTGTCCCTACCCACTGTGCACCCTGTCAGCAGCATCCTGTCTCCACCCCAACAAAATCAAAGAGAAGATAGGGAATAAAGCTTTAAGTGAAGATATGGTCTGCTGTCCATGCTTACTTAACATCCTATAGTACTTATTATAGGCCCTATATATCTTACCATATACTCTATTTTAAGAGCTTTATGAATACTACATTATTTATTTTCATAATAATCCTATGAGGTGGGCACTATTATCATTCCCATTTTATAAAGGAGGGCACTGAGGCACAGAGAGATTAAATAATTTTCCCAAAGTCATACAGCTAGTAAGTTGCCGAGTTTAGAACCCAAGGAATCTGGCTCCAGAATCTCACACTTAACCTTTACATTGTGCTGCCTCCCGGCAACACTGCTTGCCCTCTGCCCACCTGCAATGAATCACAGCCAAAAAGGAATTACTCTTGGACCTTATGGGTCCCTACTGAATCAGTTCTCTCTTCTTGGCTTGTGATGCTGTCCAAGGTCACACTGAGCTAAAATCTGCTCAATGATCTCTGGTACAGTCATAGTTATAGTCAATGCTGAATTTGACTGCCCCGCCCTGTTGGGTAACCAGCCAAGAAGCTGGGTGGGGCTGAGGGACAGTCATCTTATGAAAGGTGGTCCTTTAACTCTTTGTTCAGAGTGGTCAAGTTAATGCTGTTGCCCACATACCACTCTGGAAGAGGCAGACATAATGGCGATGCCCGTAGCATGGGCTCTGATATTTACTACCCAAGAACCCATGGACTAAGTATCAGTTTCCCCATCCACAAAATGGGGGTATTACGTAGGAGTTTCCTCGTAAAATTGTAGTAAAGAGTGAATGAGACACTTTCTGTAAAATGCTAAGCTTAGTGTCCAACATGCAGCTGGTACTCAGAAAGTGTTAGCTGTTGTCATTTTGCTGAGTTAAGAACAGACTCTTCACCTGATCCATGACACCAGACTCAGAGGTACTCAGAAGCCCCAGGTTGGCTCTTTAGGCCCTCATTCAAGAAAAAGACTAAAATATCCCAATAGCTTTTTGGAGTGGAGGAACAAGTGATTTTGGGCCTTGCCATACAGAGCTGTATATTATTATTATTGCATTGCATTGGGCATTGTGTTCAAGGCTGTACTGAATCATAGTGAAACCACTAGCCTGGATTTAAATCTCAGCTCTGCCATTTACCAGCTGGGTGACCTTGGGAAAATTCACATTTTTGAGCCTCAGTTTCATCGTCTACACAATGAGGTGGTGATGATATCCTCCTCATAGGGTTGTTGGAGGATAAAGTGAGTTAATTATGTAAAGTCTTTACAGCAGGACTCCATGCACTATAGATATGTAAAGATCAGCTAATATTGTTGCGTTCCTTTGTATTAAACTAGTAAATTCCTTTTCTTCTAAAAAAAAAAAAAAAAAAAGGAGACTGGGGCAGACTTTTCTTCTTTTGTGGGGAGAGATAACCCACAAAATCCAGGAAAGGAGATAAGCCAGACCTTGATGGTGGGAGTTTTTCCCTCTCCTACAAGTAGAAGATGGAGGACGAACCCATGCCTTCCAAGACTGTGGGTGTGAAACATAAACCAGGCACAAAGACCGGGACTGACTCCAGGCAGCCACAGTGAGATGGCAGCTCCCTACAAGGAAGAAGTGAACCAGGGTGAAAAGGAAAGTAACCCTTTTATCTGAGGCTTTTCAGGGCATCAGTGACTAAGGCTGCCATACCTTGGGCTTTTTTGGAGACAACACAGAGGCTCTAAGCTCCTGGCCTTCCCTTCACCTTCACACTGAGAATGGGGGGAGCTCATCACATAAGCCTTTCAGGTCAGGCAAATAGGGGCTCCTTTTGCCCCCTCAAAGACCCCCAAACAAGACAAAGCAGATGAGGTATGCATGAAAAGGCCACTGATAATCCGTGGCAGTAAATGCTACACAACAAAGAGGGACTGCAGGATAGGCTTCCCAAGGGTCTGCCAGTAACTAGCTGCTGAGCCTTAGGCCAGCCACTTCACCTTGCTGAGCATCCGTTTCCACACCTGGGAAATCCTAAGTAATCCTAAGTAAGAGATCACCTGGGTGATCTCTAAGTAACATCCTCCCAGCTCTGTGATCCCATAAGTGTTGGGACAGTAATTCCATTAGGAGTTCAAAGGAGGGACAGATCAATGGGGGTTGGAGCGGTCAGAGAGGGTTTCATGGAGTTGATGAACCTGGGAGGGTTTGCATAGGTTGGAGGGAGGAAGTGCTGCTCTTGTTCCCTTGGCCTTCTCACCTCACCCTGACAGCTGGCAACCTTTCTGGACCCATTCATCAGGCCAGAAGAATTTCTTTCCAAGGAGTCCCTGCTCCCTTTCTCACTCCAGAATGTCGTCCAACCACACCAAGAGAACCAGCAAAACCCCAAACTGAGGTCATAAACTGACTAAAATATCACCTGCCTTGAGACCACTTGGAATAGTCTACTTTCTAGTCCGGGGGATTGCGTTCCATCTGTCTCTCATCAGCTAAGCATGCCCCAGTCAACGGGAATGAATGTCCCCTAGGCTGGAGAGACTGTCTTGAAACAAGACGAGGGCTGGATCCCACGGTTCTCTATGAAAGAGAAGGATGATGTTCATTCATGAGTAGGGTTGTAGGTGGAGTGGATTCACTGAACTTGGCATCTCCCCCCTTCCTATCATCATCTCCAGGAAGGCCCACCAAGGAAGCTTTCCTGGACACCTGCTTAGAAAGAAACCTATTCCTTTACATCCCACACCCTTAAATGGCTCAAACTGTCAAGCGCTGCTGGCCTCCCTGCCAAATCTAATCCAATGACACAAAAGACCGTGGCTGTCCTTCCAAGCTAATTAGAGGCCCAAGAAAGGATGCAAGGAAAGGAGAGATCAGCTCCTGAGAAAATGGTACTTGCGAGAGCATCGTGGAAAGCCAATGGGGATTAAACTTTGTGCTGTGTGCCTTTGCTCTGACCTCCATTTTTATTCTCAGCTCTCTTTGGGGGCCCTTGTCTACCTCCTTGAAAAGCTGTACAGTGAAGTCATTCTCCATAGCAGGGGCCATCTGCCTATTGCCTGTGCTAACACAGGTGACATATTTTACTTGTCTCCTAAAGGTCAAGCTAATTTACTCCCATGTGAGAGAGTCCAGTGTGCTTGTCATGAGTGAGAGCTGGGCTGTGATGGATGTCAAGTGGTCCCAGTAGCTCCAAGTCAGGAACCTGCCTCTTCCAGGAACCAAACCCCCTGGCTGCTTTCGGCTGAGAGATTGAGTCCAAGTGAAAGTGCAGAGGCCCATGGTAACAGCTGCCCCTCCATAGGCCCTCCTGGTTATCAGTTTTCTGCAGTTCCATCCTTCCAGTCCTCAGTTCTGTCATTGACCTCTAGAATCAGGGGAGTAGCCCAGCTTCATTAACTGCAGTTCTCGCAGGCTCCAACCCTGAAACTGCCTTCAGCTTTTTCTGGCTAGTGACATGGAGGGTTGTCATTTCAGATGTGACATCTAGAGGATTTTTCAGCATCTTTCCTTCCACTGCCACCAGAATAGACTGCAGAGGTCTCTGTCTGGGTTTATCTGTTTGTTTTTCTTTAATTACACTTCAGAGTTAGGATCTCATATTATTTTCTAAAAATGAGAGGTGATTAATGCTGACAAAGCATTGTACTTCAGCAAATGAGTAATGATGCCCTCATTCTACAATGAGAAGACTTGTTCCTCACAGAAAAAAGCCCACAGTCACAGAATGACACAGCTGGAAGGAAGCTTAAAAATTATTCAGTGCAGCCCCTCATTTTCTAGATGAGGGAATGAGATTTGGAGGAGTGAAATGACTTGGATGCTCAGAAAATATGGCCTTAAAATATGGTTCCCAGTGACCCTGCTTCTCCTCCTTAGTAACCTGGGAATTTAGATGTTCTTCATGTTCCTACTTTTGGGGTCTGACTCTCATCTTGGAGAAACATATAGAAAACAGAAATGATGTGAAAAAGAGAGTAATGTTTCCACTTCAGATAAGAAAACTCTATCCCCTCACCAGCTCCACAAACTCTCTGCCCCTAGATCCTTGGGCCTTCTAGGTATCTATTTCCACATAGATTGGATCCTGGCTGGCTATACTGGGCATATCTGGTTTTGCTTCTCTCCCCACCGTGATTGTCATGAGTGATTGAGACCCCAGATGATTGGAGGAGAGAGAGATACTGACCCTGAGGATCTTCAGTCATAGACCAATCATCTGCCAATGACATGGCCTGGTTCCAAATGTTGAAATTGTAGTTAGGTGACAGAAGGCCCTGGACCTGGAAGGCCACACAGATCCCAGTACTACGGTGACCATGTCGGACTTTGTGCAGAAACAGTAAGCGGAAAGGGCTGGTTTGTTAAAAGAAGTATAGAACCATTATAGAGACACATGCGCATAAG
Organism: Callorhinus ursinus; assembly: GCF_003265705.2. Lineage (NCBI taxonomy): Eukaryota > Metazoa > Chordata > Mammalia > Carnivora > Otariidae > Callorhinus > Callorhinus ursinus. The sequence continues at coordinate 38,917,681 of NW_027397070.1, forward strand.
TGACCATGTTCCCCAGAAAGAGGAAAGAAGGACTGTGGCTCTTGGTAATTTCTAGGGTCATGAGGTTCTGCTTTACTTCATTTCCCACCCTTGACTGGCATGGATTTTCACAATCTCCTATCCTCTGTCCTTTATTTGTATTGGCCTTGGTCCTCACACCTACCACATCTCTAATCAGAACATTATCTTGTACTATCCATGTCTGTAAGTCTTGTCCCTCAAACCAGGAACAGGCTCTCAAAGGCCAGAGGTTTATGTCTTAGCCTTTTGAAAAATCTTTCCAAGTAACTTGTACATATGACAGCTGTTGAAAGGTTGGGCTGAAAGGCTTTCTGGAAATTCAGTTTTATAAGCCCTTTTAAACATTTACATCAGTTGGCCCCAAGGAAGCCTTGTTGAGCTTTCGAACATAAAGCTGCTCAGTATTAACTGTCACTATACAGTTGACTTTGAACAATGAGAGGGTTAGGGATGCAATCGAAAATTCGAGTATAACTTTTGATCCCCCCCAAACTTAACTACTAATAGTCTATGTTGACTGGATAAGCAATCAGTTAACACATATTTTTTGTGTTGTATGTATTATATACTGTATTCTTTTTTTTTTAAGAGGGAAAGAAAGGGGGAGGGGCAGTGGGAAAGGGAGACTCTCAAGCAGACTCCATGCCAGACATGGAGCCCAAAGCAGGGCTCCATCTCACAACTCTGACATCATGACCCGAGCCAAAATCAAGAGTCAGACGCTTAACTGACTGAGCCACCCAAGCTCCCCTATATACTGTATTATCATAATAAAGTAAACTAGAGAAAAGAAAACGTTATTAAGAAAATCATAAGGAAGAGAAAATACATTTACAGTAGTGTACTATATCAAAAAAAATTTGCATATAAGTGGACCTGTGCAGTTCAAACCTGTATTTGCTTAAGAGTCAACTATAACTTTAAGGGAAACAAATGAATTCCAATGTGTCGTATATAGTCCTAATTTCCCCAAGCCTCTTCAACTAGCAGGTTGAAATGGGGTTACAGGGATTTTAGTAACACAGAAATCACTGGCTCATGTAGCACCTCAACCCCTAAAAATGCCCCTCTTCTACTTTTGTGGGTTCCAGGGGGATGTCTCACTTGGGTGCATGGAGAGATTTGCTCCTCCAGGGGCCGCTAATGGTCAACTATCTCCCATTTATCTTTACCTTCTTAACCTCCCCCTCCAGCTCTTCTTCCACACTGCCAACAGAGCTGTCTTCCAAATGTAAATCTTATCACATGATTCCCCTACTTAACACCCATCCGTGGCCGGTACTATTAGTTGCTGTTCCTCAGTCATTCCCAATACTGTTCTTCCTCATTGGGAGCACTGGTTTCCTATGGGAGATGCCCAAAGTCCCAAATATTCACCCTCCTAGATTCCCATGCAGCTATGGCATAGGAATATGCCCTCGCCGACTGGACTTGAAGGGAAGACTTCTGAGGATTTCTGGGAAATAAGTCCCTCCTTAATATAAAAGACACAAGTGAGAGGAATTCCCTTTTTCTTGCTTTGGGATTTTGTGTGTTGAAGCTGTGCTGCTTGGACCTGGACTCCCATATTGTGACAGTGGCAGGAAGCTGACCCAGAGCCCTACAGTGATGAGCTCCTGCAGCTTTCTCCAGCTGGACTTTTTATTATATGAGAAAATTAAATGTCCTTACAATTAAAGCCACTTTTAGATGGGTCTTCTTTTGTTACTTACAGGCAAATGCAACCTAAAACATTGTCCACAGATCCCTACAGGAAAAAATCCAAATTCCTTAGCATGGGTACATCAGGCCTTCGCAAGTTTGCTCTGTATCTTGCTCCAGCATCATTTCTTGCTAAACCCACCTTGCATTCCCATTCCATAGCCACACCAAGCTATTTGCCAAATGGGCCAAGCTTTTAGAAACCTCAGCCTGGAGTGTCCTTCCCTGCCCTGGTTACACTCATATACAAGAATCAACTCAAGCTTTTCTTGACCCTTCACACCTTTTGTGTGGAATGTTCCCTTCTTTGTGCCTCTCTGTACCTGTAAATACTTCCATAGTAGTACCTGTAACAGCTCTTCTTCTTTGGCTATTTTCATGTCTGACTCTCCTTCCAGCTTCTTTTGGGGCAAGGCCGTATGTTTTGGGGGCAAGGCCATATAATTTTTTTCAGCTTTGTATGTCCAGTGCTGATGGTCAATAAATAGGCTTTTTAAATTAACAAAATGAGTGATTACATTAATTAGTTGATCCCAATTGTCAACTTCCCTTATTAACACAATCACTCTAGGATTTTGTTTTTGTTTGTTTTTAAGTGTGCGAGTCTGTCAGTCTGTTTTAGACCAGTGCATTACCACTCACCTGGGCTTCTTGTTAGCATGCAGATTATGACACAGGAGGTCTGAATGGAGCCCCGGGGACTCTGCATTTCCAACAAGCTCCCAGGTGATGCTGATGATGCTGGTCCAAGGAACACAGGAGAGTCATTAGGACAGCAGGGTCATGGGGGGGCAGGGGTTGCACTTATCTGTGAATGGATGAAGCTCTAAAAACAAGTGGAGACGTACTGATGATGACATTCAGATGACAAGGAGCACACTTTGTATCCATCATTTCCATCCAGGAGCTTTGGTCTCCTTCTCTGGAATTCATCTTCTTCAGTGATGAGCTGAGCTTTTCTGGGGCTCTTATTTCTCGTTTTCTCCAGTTAGAGTCCAGCCTAGGCCAGAAAATGTTCCCTCCATACCTTTGAGATTGTTGTCAGGGGCTCAGCTGAGCTGGAAGAGAGAGCACTGAGTCAGCTCCCAGGTGTCAGAGTAGCTGATTAAAGCAACAAGCCACAAATGAAAGAGTTAAAGCATAAATCACTGACTTCAGTGGTATAAGCAAGAGTCTAAAACTGGAAAAGATAATGACTGGCCCTGTTCCATTTCCCCTTGTGGAAAGGCATACGAGTCAGGGGCAAATGGATCAGTTGTAGATGTGAGGGTTGTCTTGCTCTTGAGGAAGCCCCTGAAAAAAAGGCAGTTTTAGGGCCCCAAGGTGCAAGGAGAGGGATGGGGGGAAGGGCTCAGAGTGGAAAAGTCCTGGGGACTGAGACGGTGGGGAGTGTCTTCATGGTTTCCTCCCCTACCTGCACTCCCCCTCGAAGGAGGCCTCAGCGGAGATGGGCACCTGAAGAGGACCACGGCCCGAGCCTCAGACAGAGACAGGAACGCAGGTGCCTCCCAGCGAGGAATGCAGGCGTGCGAAGCGCACGACCAGCGAGGGGGCCCCAGTGCAGTGACTGCACCTCCCTCCAGATGCCATCCATGGGCTGTGCCCCAAGGCTGCTGAGCGCAAGGCGCCTTCCCCGGGCCCACCAGGCAAAGCCTCTGTAACTGCCTACAGGTCAGGCCTTAAACATCATACACAGGTTTTTAAACAGGAGCTAGTCTCCTCAATAGTTTTTCTCACCAAAGCGTCCACTTGAAATTCACTCCTATCCATTCCCCTTCTCTTTGTCTCTCTCTGCCCCTTTCCCCCTTCACCTCCTTCCCCCTCACACTTTGCACCCCCTGCAATGCCGCTCATCCTTCACAGCTGTATTAATTACTTATTCATCACAAATTACCCCAAGACTTAGTGGCTACAAACAACAAACATTTATTATCCCAGTTTCTAGGAGTCACAAGTCAAGGTGTGGCTTCAGTAGGTGCCTCTGGTTCAAGTTCTCTCATAAGGTTGAAAACCATCAGCCAGGGCTGCAGTCTCATTGGACGAGGGGGACCACATCCAAGCTCACTCACTTGGTCATTGGCAGTGTTCAGTTCCTTCCTGGCTACTGGAAGGAGGACCACCTTAGTTTCTTGCCGTGGGAACCTCTCCTGAGGGCATCTTACAACATGGCAACTAGTTTCCTCAGGTCAAGTGAGCAAGTGAGAGAGCACATGAGAGGGAATATCCAAGATGGAAGGCACAGTCCTTTTACAACCTAATGTCACAAGTGGCATCCCATTACTTCTGCTGTATCCGGTATCCTGTTTGTTAGAACCAAGTCTTACATCCAGCCCACATGCGGGGGTATAATCAAGGGTTTGATTACCAGAGGTGGGGATGTTGGGGGCCTTCTTAAGGGCTGCCTATCACAAAGGTCCAAAAAAAAAAAAAAAAAAACAAAACCCAAAGTTCCAGACAGCATTTTCCCTGTCCCCTAACTGTTCCTTTAGCGCACTATAGAGTCCGTTCTCCAAACTATAACAAAGCTTTTGATTTCATTCTGTTCTGGACAGTTTTTTTATTACCCTAAGTGTCTGAAGCTTCTCTTCTTAATGGAATTCTAGCTCCCTTAGGAGCAAAGACCATTTGGAGGGCTTGTCCCTCACTTCTCTTAGAGCCCTCACTGTACCCATCCCAGGAAGGGAGCTATGATAAATATTTGTTGATTTGGATCAACTCTCAACTTAAACTTGTTTAAACTTTTCCTCTTTTAGTCTAGCTTCCTGGGGCTCAGGGATTTCTGTGAGAGCCTTTATATTCAGAGCCTTTTCCTGCTGAGCCAACAGACCTCGTCCCAGTTAATAATCCTTGCTGGGAGGGTGCGGCAGGGTTATTGTTTACATACAGAGCTGTCTTCTAAGGCCTTTAACATTGGAATTTAGCTATTGAAAGCAGGAATGGTGTGGAGCCCTTTAGAACAGAGAAAAGATGAAAGGCAAGAGAACTGGCACTTGGTGTTGAATTTCTCATTTAATCCTCCCAACAAACATGAGGTGGAGTTTATCATCCTCACTTTGCAAATACAGAGTTTGGGACCCCACAATTAACAAGGAGCAGAGCCAGAACCTGAGCCCAGAGCCCAGAGTCTTTCCTTCACCCCTGCCTTACACTTCTCGGTGTGATTTCCAGAGTGATTTACCCTCCCATCAGGCTCCTTCCTGCTGGGGCTATTTGCAGTATCACCCTCTGTGATTCCTGGGGTCCATTCCTGAGAGGCCCAGTAAACACCTGATGAATGAACTCTTGCTGCTCTGGAGTGGGGGGTGGCCAGGGGCTTCCACACTCACTCCCAAAGGCTAAGCAGAACATTAGATCTACCCAGCCAGTGAGCCTGATTCCGGGAGTGGAGTTGTGGGGTGAGGCAGGGAGAAGCTGGGTTGGGGGAAGTATGGTGAAGAGGTCTTGTCAGAAGCTCTGACACCACAGGAAGAGAGGGTCACTTGAAATGTAAGCATATATAAACGTATGGCTTTGCCAAGGAGACTTGGCTGGCCCTTTCAGAGGGGCCTCAGCAGCGGCCTCAGTCCCCTGAGTGGGACACTTGGTGGAGGTTAGTGTTTCAGGGGACACTGAGCAGACACAGAAATGAATGCAGGAAGAACGACCCTAGCAGGCCTGACACGGCTGTGTTTTGAGGGGCCAGCTTGCAAGGTTAGCCTCTGGGAACTTGCCATTCAGGAGGGTTCCCCTCACCCCAACTGATCAGTTGCTCACTATGCCTCTACTGTTTGTATAAATGATGTGGTTTATGTTCAACAACCATTCTCCTTCTGGGAGTCCAGAATTTGGGGGCATGCTAGGCAGACAGTGCCTATACGACTAGCCCCCAGTAAAAAGCCTGGGCACTGAGTCGCTTTTGAGCTTCTCTGGTAGCATCCCATAGTTAGGGTTTGTTGCTGGGGAGATTGAGTGTGTCCAGTCTGACTTCACAGAGATAGGACTCTTGAAAGCTCATGCCTGGTTTCCCTGGGCTGATTTTGCTTTGTAGCCTTTCACTGTAATAAATCTTAGCCTTGAGGATGACTAAATACTGAATCATGTGAGTCCTTCTGGCAAAACATGGACCCTGATGTGGTCTTGGAAACCCCTGACATACTAGGGGAGGAGGAATGGAGGGCAGGTGTGGCGGCAAGAGCTTTCTCTGTAAATCCTTTTTTTTTACAGACAGCTCTGTATGTCTGTAAATCCTTTTTTTTTTTTTTTTAAAGATTTTTTATTATTTATTTAGTTGACAGAAAGAGACACAGCGAGAGAGGGAACACAAGCAGGGGGAGTGGGAGAGGGAGAGGTAGGCTTCTTCCTTGCCAGGAAGGATCATGACCTGAGCTGAAGGCAGTTGCTTAACCCACTGAGCCACCCAGGCGCCCCATCTGTAAATCCTCTTAACTCCCCAACTGTCCAAACTTCTCTCTCCTGATTTTCCTCTTTCCCCCTCTCAGGGGCCTCTAATTTTCTTCTTTCCCTCATTGAATAGTCTCATTATTCAAAATAAATGCTGGAGGGTGTCCTCCTGTGATTGAACTTCGTCTGAGCTCTGATATGGGAGAATGAGACCAGGGCTTAGTGATATGAAAAAATCTTGAATCCTTTAGCCAATAAGTACGATGTAGTTTTTGAATACAGGTGAGGTTTGGTGGTGTGAGGTCTGGAGCTGACAATCAAGAAGGAATTCTTGAGACATCTTTGGTATAAAAATGGTGGTTTCATTAAAGCCCGGGGACAGGACCTGTGGGCAGAAAGAGCTGCTGCCCCGGGGCTGTGAGGGGTGGCTGGTTATATACTTAGGAGTTGGGGGAGGTATGGAAGAGGGAGGTCTCAAAAGGATTTTCATACGTTAAAGAGGACCTACAAGATACTGGCGGCCTTGCCACTGTCAAGTTAAGGTTGTTTTTCCCTCCAGTAAGGCATTCACATGAAGACAGGAGCTTCCTGGAGGAACTTTATACTCCGCCTGCCTCAAGTATTTGGGCTGCAGGTTGTAAGGACATTTAATTTTATCTACATTTCCTTCTGGAAGTTAGGTTATTGTTAAGAATGCTTTTTTTCCTAATAAATCACTAAGCCATTTGTAAACTGAGGGAGACTCTTCTTGCAGGACTGTGATCTCTATAAATTAACCATTTGTTCTTCCTTCCCCTTCGCTTTAGGGCAGCCAGGAGTGCCTGAGGAATGTCACAGATCCCACCTGGGAGTAGGGGGCTGGTGGGTTGTGGGGTGCCAGCTGATGCTTTGTCCTCGGCTTGCCTCCTGCTCTCCCATCAAGTACACTGATAATAAAATACCTAGAGGTTCTCCACTTAAAATTCTTTTCTCTGTTAAAAGATCTGAAATGGTGTTCTTCTCTGAAAATGTAGATGGGTGTCACCTGGAGGGCTGTCACAGAGCAGAAAGAGTGTCATTTGGCATGGACACAGGAGTCAGAGTGCCAGCAACCACTTAAGGTGGTTGAGCATGTGACAGATGTGAGGGTTTTCTTCCCCCCAAAATCTGAGAGAGGACAAAGGTGGGAGCAGGGCCAGATCCCGTGGGTAGCAGAAGCCTTTTTTACAACTTTGAATTTCAAGTCAGGTGCAAGGGAAGGGGGAGTCCCTGGACAGTTTTCAACAGAGGACCGAGATCTTGAATTATCTTTTCTAGTTCAAAGACTTTATATATGAATACCTGAATGTCTCAGACCATTTCTGAGGAAGTACAGGGCCATTTTGGAGAAATTGGTGCTGTAATTTTATGTCCTTTTATTGCAATTTCCGGGAGCCATTGAGCCATCATCAGTGATCCTGCTTGGTTTGACACTTATTTCCTCCCCTTCCTCCTTGCTTTTTTCTTTAAGAAATTAGAGGCCTACTCTGTGATGAAAACCCAGAGTCCTCATTTTCTTCTCTGCATTATTGTCATTCAAATTATTTAATTTAGTGAATGGGCCTATGATTTGCATCTAGAAGAAAATTGCCATTTATATTTTTAACTCAAACAGTGGGGTGATAAATCAAAAGGAGCTCATTATACCCATTTCCCAGTCAGGTGGGACCCCTGACCCAGCCACACAGCTGGGGAGCTAACTCCCCACCAACTACAGGCACCTTTCCTGCTCAGACACGGACCTTCGCCTGTGGTTATGCCACATTTGCCCTCTGAGCAGAGGTCTAAAATTCATTGATCAACCATGCTATTGTGACATACCAACACCATGAAGGCAATTAGAAAATGGTGTAATAAAAATCTTTCGAGAGTTGAAAGCTAAACCCAACATTTGTAATAGAATCTTCCTCTTCTGATATGGAAGGATGAATCTCACTTCCTAAATATTTTATTGTATACCTACTGTGTGCCAGGCACCATTCTAAGCCCTTTACCTTTGTTATTTAATTCCCACAACAACCCTCTCTTTAGCAGGGACAATTATTACTCCCACGTGATAGTTAATTTTCTGTGTTAATTTGATTGCCCAGAAATTTGGTGTAAACATTATTTCTGGTATTTCTATAAGAGAGTTTCTGGATGATATTAATGTTTGAATTGGTAGACTGAGTAAAATAGATTGCCCTCCCCAACATGGGTGGGTTTCATCCAATCTGTGGAAGGCCTGAATAGAATAAAGTTTGAGTAAGGAAGAACTCTCTTTATTTGCCTATCTCTGAGCTGGGACATCAGTCTTCCCCTGCCTTGGACTCAGACTAGAACTTACACCATTGGCTCTCCTGAGTCTCCAGTTTACTGACTCCAGATCTAGGGACTTTCCAATTTCTGTAATCATGTGAGCCAATTTCTTAGAGTATATCCATCAACCACTGTCTCTTTTTCTCTCTTCCTCTCTCTCCCTCTTTCTCTTTCTCTCTTTGAATAAGATATCTCTCTCTGAGAAAAAAAAATGTCCTATTGGTTTATTTCTCTGGAGAACTCAGACTAACATACCCCATTTCATGGAAGTAGAATCTAAAGCACAGAGCCAAGATTAACATGATTATGGTAAGAGGATCCAAACTGTCTGATTTCAGAGTTCACAGTAGATGGTCCAGCTCACCAGATAGTAAAGAAATACAAATAATAATGAGGGTTTGATTCTTTTGCCTCTCAAATTAGCAAATATGAAAGACAGTGGGGGGGAGGAAGCTATATTGATGAGAGATGGGAAAATGGGTACACCTGTGCAGTGTTGGTGGCACTACCAGCTAGTACAATCTTTCCAGAAGGCAGCTTGAGGATCCCACAGTGCAAAATGTATAGACCCCATCAATAGCTGGCTCCTCAAATATCACCAATGCAACCTGTTGCTAAGATGAAACTGAGCTTATTGCTTTCCGCCATGAAGAGACCACCATCTTGAAACTCTTTGGCAATGTCTCAGAAAGGGAAAGGGAAAACCAGAACTTATTGAGAATGGAAGTTTGGTTTCAGGCTGGTCTTTCTGTGGAGGTTAGGAGGAGGATGACATTTGCTTAGGATTGGGTAAGAATATCCAGAGTTGGTGGAAACAGCAAGGGGAGGATTTTGAGGGGAGGGATTCAAAGAACCTTACGACACGCTCAGTCTATTGATATATATATATATGTATATATATATATATATTTTTTTTTTTTTTAAAGAGTGGATGCGCCTTTGGGAAGTTCCTGTAATGAGCAACCAAACCATTTGCTTGTGCAGGACAGTGAAACCAAGTCAGAGCTCTTGATCAACAGGGCCGAGGTGGGGTTTGTTGTTCATTTAGGTAAAAATTATAATGAAGTTAAAGTAGATTTTTAAAGGTTGATGAAAAATAAAGATGTTTCATGTGGTTAATCTGAATACATCACATGAACTACTGCTTCAAACATCTTCAAAGGATCACCACAGCACCATTAATAGTAAACAACCCAAGTGTCCAATAATAGGCAAACAGGCTCAATAGTGTGTAACACATCAGCAATGGAGTTTGGCCATCTGGCCACTAGGGAAATGATCGTAGAGAAACATACAATCTCTACTAGTATGAACCACCTCCCAGCCTACGTGTCTTTTTTTCATCTTGTAGTTGTCCAGGCTGGCACTGCAGGGAAGCAATCTCCAGGATACCTAGACAGGGGTAGGTTTGCTGTGGATGGGCTTCGTTCCTATAGACTGCTTGGTTTAAATGAAGAGAAATTCCAATTTTCCGGGGTGCAGGTGATCTAAAGCCCTAGTGTTGGCAGGCATGGACTCCAAACCCACACAGCTCCTGGGCAGTGAAAGAGTGCTCCCAGCCCCTCCCTGAGCACCTCCTGAGCAGCCTACCCCACTTCAGGATCGCTGTCTTAGCTCAGTGCCCCCTGTGTCAGGATTATGTTCCTCTCTCCTCTGGAGTTCGTCTTTTGGTTAGTTAACTTCTACTCAGCATTCTTGAAGCTTACATGCTCTTCGCATCTATCTATTCTCTGTCCTAGTACTTACCATACCACAGTATGGTGTCTCCGCTCCTCCATCTCCCATCACTTTGTGAGCGACACGAAAACAGGCTCCGTGCTTTGTTCCACATGTCTAGTCCCTGGCATATAGCAGGCATTCAGTGTATTTTGTTAAATAAAGGGATAGAAAAATATCTCTCATTAAATCATTTGAAGAGTTATCTTTTCCTTTTATGAATAGGTCAAAAGACTATTTCTCAAGTGCATTTTGTGTCTGATTTTTCCTTCACCCAGAGGCTATAAAAAAGGGAAATCCTTCTGATAACACCTTCCCAGCTGATCCCCTATAAAAAAATCATCCAAATGGCCCACCTATCAGGCTTTCCACTCTTAGGTCCCAAGGTAGCAAGGCTTCTTTGTCTAAAGCACAAGGACGGTGTTTGATATAAGGTATGAAAAGATTTTCCCTTAGGTCTGAGATGGGCACAGAGAAGTAGATTTGGGCAGGTGCTCTGGGTCTTCCCTGGTTTCTCTCAGAACCTGGGGTCAGAGAGGAGGCAACAAATCTGGGGGGAAGAAAAGTTTCCTGAAGAATCTACACACCTTTAGAGAGAAAAAAAGCCCTTAAAGAAAGTTGAAGAACTTTGGAGAAACCAGAAAGTGACAAGAAACCTAGAGAGAGAATGGAAGTCTGATTCCCCTTAGGGGGATGATTCAGGGAGGAAGTAGGTGCTTGGATCCCCTGTTTTCCTTGCCCTTGGAGGCAATGATCCCTACCTTTGAATGAACTAGGGGTCCAGGGTCCCAGAGGTAGAACAGAGAGAACGGAACAAGGTGCCAGCACCACTGGGGTACACAACACAGTGAAAGCGGTTTGGAAAACTCAGTCTCGTGAATCTTCCGTTGTTGTGTTTGGGGGTTGAATGCATCCTTGTTCCCTCTTCAGTTTCCTTCTTTGGGGAAAAAGTCTCAAAGGAACAGCAGAATGAGTTGTTGCGACTGAGGCTTATCATATACAAAAGAAAAGGGGAATCAGGGTCCCATTTCCCTCTCCCTGATGGTGTCCGTTAGGAGCTGTGCTTATGGAAGAGGCCTTTCTTCCACGCCTGCCGGGAACTGTAGGGCTGACCATCATTCTTCTGCACCAGCTTTCCCAGCCCCCCTCCTCTCCTCCCTGTCAGAATGGTTTGGTCAGAAGACACTGAGATGTTGCTCTCTTTGTCACACAGCAGAATTTCTGAAGCTCCAAGAAAATCCTAACCCAGCCAATTTTTAGAAACAGCAGAAAGGATGCATGGAGCATCACTGGGCCCAGCCACATAATTTAAATTAGATAACTCTGAGTTTACGATTTTCAAGAAGTAGGCTTTCATCGGCTTTGGTGTCTGCTTCTCCCTGCACATTGGCATTTTGAGAAAGAGTAAGAAATGAGAGGGCCTATTTTAATGAGGAGAGCATCCAACCTTCAGTGAAAGAAAAATCTGACTACAATGGTTTAAATAAATAGGGATTGTTTTTCTCTCAAAAAGGAAGTCTGGAGCTAGGTCCTGCTGGTGTTGAGTCAGAGGTTTGATGATGCCAGGGCCCTGGCCCCGGGATCCTCTTGGCAAGTCCCTCATGGTTGTCACAAGGCTGTTCAGGCCATCTTGTCTTCATTCAAGAAAGGAAGAAGGCGGAAGGAACAAAAAGGTGGTACAATAGTTTCCCCACCCCTTACCTGCAGTTTTGCTTTCGGCATTTCAGTTACCCGTGGTCGACCGCAGCCTGGGAGCAGATGTTTCTCCTTCTGAGGGATTCTATCATCTCTCATCAACACAAGACACAACAGAAGGGTGACGACAGCATAATAAGATATTTTGAGAGAGAGAAAGAGAGGCCACATTCACATAACTTTTATTCCAGTATAGTGTTATAATTGTTCTATTTTAGTATTAGTGATTGTCGTTAATCTCTTATTGTGCCTAATTTATAAAGTAAACTTTGTGATAGGTATGTAGGTAGGGGGGAAAAAAACAACACAGTATATATAAGTTTCGGTATTATCCACAGTTTCAGGAACCCACTGGAGGTCTTGGAACGTATCCCTTGTGGGTAAGGGCGGGGGGTGGACTCCTGTAGTTTTTTACTGGGAAAACAATAACTTTCCAGAAGGCCCTAGCAGACATCGTTGGTTGGAATGATATCACACAGCCATTCCTACATTCAAGGAAGGCTGGGAAAAAGAGACTTTTGCCTTCCAGACTTTGTAGAAGAGCCAGTCAGGAGAAGAGGACGGGGAATGTGCGTTGGCTCCGCCCCCCTGCAGTTTCCCATGGCGGCCCACAGCCCGGGTTTGAGACATTCTCTGTCCCCCTTCTGTTTGCGCTTCCTTGTTCTGCTTGCCAGTTCATGTTAGTCGGCACAAACTAGTTGGCTCAGTGTTTAGACCCTGTAAATACTACCTAAAGGATGTAATGAACCTTTATCAAAATGAGAAAAGCACACAGTTTTAGGGGACAGGGGTGGGCAAAGCAGGCTGGGCAAGTACAAGAAGAAAAGGCTTTGGAGGAGAACGTCCTCAGAGTGCAGTTAGACTTTGAACCCTGTCTGTCTGAAGTACGCTGTTATCACTTCCCAAACAGGGGGAGGGCAGTCCCAGTGGGAACCAGACTCAGAAGCTTCTAGCTTTGGGGCACATTAGGAAAGGCAGTCCCCTGGGGATCCATCAGAGGAGAAATTGGTCTCCTCTTCAAATCAGCTGAACTCAAAACCCTCGGAGGCAAATTGTTCACTCCTTTAGCCTATCATTGTAGGGCCCATTAAAGGATAATGAAAGGACTTGCCAGAGCCCCAGAACATGCTGGAGGTTGTGAGAAGGGCCAGGTAATGTTTAAAGTGAGTGCGGAGAGGCTGACTTCCAATTCGAAAGGCTTTGCAGGAGTGAAGAGAGTGGGCTGAGCGAGCCAGGCATTTTCTCAAACGGGGAGGCGCTCTCTGAACCCATCCATCCACAACTCTGTAACTCATCGCTTTCCCCAGCACCAGTGGCTCCCGCACCCCAGCATCAGAATTGCTCATCGTCATAGCAACCTGGAGAATGGCTTCAAATGAGGTCTCTTAGATCCTGGAGGAGGCAGGTGCGCTCTTCTTTCCTTTCGCTCTCTCTCTTTCCCTCCTTCCTTTCTACCCTTTCCCTTCCTTCCCTCTCTCGCCCTCTCTTTCTCTTTCTTCCTTCTCCAGGAGGCAGGGCCGGGCAGTGGTGGAAGAGTGATAAAAGATAGGGCTGAAATTAGCTGTTGAAGTTGCCACTCCAACAAGAAATGGCACAGGCCTTGAGGCAGAAGATGAACAGATGGTGTGTAACTTGTACTCTCAGCCTCTTGAAGCATCTGCCCTCACACAGATTCTCAGATAATCTCCGAAGGAAAAGGGGATTGGCATTATGGCTACAGGAAATGAGAGAAATGGGATTGCTCTCCTAGGTAGAATTTTGATACATGAACAAGAAAATAAGAGAACGTTTTTCTCTTATTGCTCTCTCTTGTGCTTACTTGTTTTTCAGAAGCAGTCTGGTTTATGTGGAAGGATTCGACAATTCAATAAATTCAGCAAACTTTTATGGAGTGTCTTCTCTTTATTTCTATTTTATCTTTTATATCTCACCTCTTCCAACAGGAATTCCAGGCAGTTTACACTGAAGGACATAAAAGACTAGACTAATAAAATAGAAATCAGGACCAAAAAAAAAAAAAAAAAAGCAAATATTCTAACCACTAGGGTTAACATAGTGGTAGCTGAGGATTAAAATTTAATTTGAGAATCCTAAACACAGAGACAAAAAAAAAATTCATACTCTCATCATCTTTCTCTTAGAGAAAACAATTTTTCCCCTACTAAATTCCAAAAGACAGTTCTCTTGGGGAATTTGGATTTAGTTGACATTGTGTAACATACCCTTCTTCTTCCTCCTCTTCATCATAAATCATCAGTGACATTTATTGAGAGTTATTTACTAAGTGACATTTATTTGTTGACCCTTATTGAATATGCTAGATACTGTTCCAAGCACTTAATTCTTTTTAAAAATCTTATTTGTTTGAGAGAGAGAGAGAGCACGAGTTGGGGTGGGGGGAGGCAGAGGACGAAGGAGAGGGAGAAGTAGACTCCTCGCTGAGCAGGGAGCCTGACACGGAGCTTGATCCCAGGACCCTGGATCATGACCTGAACTGAAGGCAGACACTTAACCGACTGAGCCACCCAGGCACCCCAAGCACTTTAGAAATACTTCTATCTCGTCCTTGATATAATCCTAAGAGGTATGTGCTATTATCATCCTCATTGTCTAGGAGGGAAAACTGAAGCACAGGTGAATCTTTCCATGTAACAGACTTGGTTCCTGGGCTACTGTTCCTGCCAAGGAGACATGTTCATCTGCTGAGCCTGACACTAAAGGTGTCCTTAAGGACCAGGACTGGCTTGTGCCAGGGATCCCTCAGCCCATTCACATGCCCCAGGAGAGCCACGTGCTTTCTTAGGTGGAAGAACAGGGAGCTCTGCCTCAGTCAAGATGCCCTTGACCTTAGCTGATGAAGCTAATATTCTGGTCCCACTGCCAAAGTTGTTCTTATTGTAGAAGGGGATGCAGAAAGTTGATTCTGGCCAAGGTCTAATACGTCCTTTTTGAAGTAAGAACCGAGAAATCAAGGCACTTTTGAGACATATGGTCCCACTTCATGGAAACTTATCATCCCATGATCTGCTCAAACTGACGTCTGAACCTTCTTCAAGCGCTTTCAGTTTCTCTCTAGTGAATCGCCTGCCTCGCTTATAGACTAGGGGGCAATAGATGCTGTCCATTCCAGAAAATCCTCTGACATGAGGACTTGTAGATGTCCGGCTCCAAACATACAAGGCAGCATGATCTGGTGCAGAGAACAACCTCCCAGGATGAGCTCCAGAAGGCGGAGGGGGCTGTTAGCCCTGAGTGGAGAAATCTGCCCCAAATATTTTTGGTCTTGTCAAGATGCCACACAGATACTGTGGCACCACTGAGGGGCTGGAGTGTTCTGAGCAGCTATTCACAGGTTCTTTCTCTCTCTTGTACACAATTAGAGTCGCCTCCATGGGTCTTACTTACAGTTATGTCCTTCAGAGAATTCGGCAGCCTGTCTCTCTAACTCAACTGAAATGGTACTTTCATCTAAGTCAATACCCATCTTTCTTTTGCATTGTCCACGATTTGTGGACTGCCGACTGTCATAGTCCATCACCACTAGTGATGCTTTGCTCTTGGCCTCCAGATTCTCCCTCCTCTGCCCTCCACCCTGCCATGATTTGCATAGGCATATTTGAAATTTTGCACATTCCTCTTCACAATAATCATTACTGTTTCTCAAATGCTTATTATGTAGCAGGCGTGGAACTAAGAGGGTCACATAAATTAATTCATTTAAGCAAGCCTCCACTCTACAGGGTGGGGATGATTATTATCATTTTACACAAGACAAGACTGAGGTTCAGAGAGGTCCCATTACCACCCAGGGTCTCATAACTGGTAAGTGGCAGAACTGGTGTTTTACCCCAGGAGACGGACTCCAAAGCCTGGGTTTGCACCACCCCCTGACCGCCTTCACCTTCCACCATTCATTGCACTACTGTGATGACAGGTTTTCACAAGACGGAGCACGGGGCCTATTTTGCATATACTGCTACGTGTTGCTTACAAACACCAAAAAGGCAGTTTTAAAAATCAATATTTTACTCAGTTTTAATTATGAATATTAGGTTGTATTTACATATGTTGTCTTTTAACTGTTTATGAATGGATAGCTACTCCAGAAAATAAATCTCTTAGGACCCAATGTGGAAAAAATCCTTGTTGAATATTTCGTTAAAAACCATTTTGTGTTGCTGCCAAAGCAACAGGAAATAATTAAATTCCTTTGCATTTTATGATATAATTTACATAAGTCGTCATGCTCTTCCTATCTGTGAACGTCAAGCGTCCTAGTCTGGGCCTCCTAGGGTAACCTGTGTCGGTGTCATTATGATTTCAATGTCGTGAGCCAAGGTTGAGTGGCAACTTTGCAGGTCATGACGCACACAGGAGCCTCTGACTAATTCTTGGAAATGGACAGTGTAGACCGGAACCAGGGAAAGGTTCTGCAGCCCCAAGAGCCTTGAGAAAATGCAAAGCAAGACAGGTTTCCAGGCCAGCTGTCGCTGCTGTCCCCCGGTCACTGACGGCTCTGCAGACTGGCTGGAGCCCCATCACTGTCGCTAGCGCCACCTACGGTGCATTCTGGGGACCTCCAGTGACCTTTTCGTACTCTGTCCCTGACTCCCAAATGTGACCTTGAGTGATCTTATCTTCTATCCATGTCTAGGTTTTTCTATTTCTATAAATGGCTCTCCCACCTCTATTGAGGAATAGGCTTTTGTACTCAGTGAGGGAGGGAGGTCTTCGCATAAAAAACACAGCACTCATATCTGTATTTTTCTTTAGTGTTAGAGATGGCCGAAAATTATGCTTTCTACTCTGTGTTCTAGGGAGTTTGTGGGTGGGTGTGGGGAGTAGGAGTGAGTAAAGGGAACAACCTCCCAATGGCCCAAGGACAGAGAGAATAAAGCGTTTCCTGTTTCCTCCTGCAGTGCGGGCAATCCAGCAAACCCCTCTGTCTGTCTTTGGGCTTTCTGCAGGGGCACCGGGTCAGCCACAAAGGCCTGTATGGTTTTCATGACCTTCATCGACTACACTGAAGTTAGTTATTCTAATCAACACCTCATTGGTATGTAGTGGGAGCTGGGTTTTTTAAGTGTTCTGAAAATTTCGCCAAGCCAGCTGGTGAAGGCTTGGGTGCTGGGGTCATAGGTCACCATAAACACAGAATCTAATAGCAGGATGCTGGGGGGCAGCGGGTGGTGGTTAACTACCTTTATCTACTGGGAGACCCATGCAGCATCCTCGTGGCTCTTAAATCACGTGGAAGAAAATTTTGTGACTTGGGAAGAAGACAATGCAAGCACTCCAAACCTACCGCTTCCTATGAGGAAGGAAATGATTGGGAACTTAGGAGCCACAGGGAAGTGTCAGTCCCAGCCCCATTAACCGTGAAGGTTCCGCAGGAGGAGAAACAATTTCTCTGGCTCCAGACCCAGAAGGAATGGAGAGAACAATGAAGGGAAAGGGATCTAAAGACAATCGTAATAACAGAAGGAAAATTGGGCAAGAGAAGTCCCCTGGGTAATTCATTAAAGAGGGGAATTAATTTCAGGTCAGACTAAGCTGCTTCGGGTCTTCCCTACTGAAATAAGGTGGCTGCTCGGGGCCCCCACCCATTTCTGCATCGAACTCTGGGGAGTACCTCATCCTGAGGTGGTCTCAGAGATCCCAGGCTCTCTGGACTCAGTCCCCCTAGCCATACCTTCTGGGTACAGAGAGGTGCAGGGGCTGAAAAGGTATTCATAGGGACAGGAAGTTTCTGCAGACCCACAGAGGGACCCAAGGGTACCGAGACCTCCACAACACTTGTGGGAGTCTGTTGCCTTCTAATAGTGACCCAGCCTCAGCTCAATTCCTTAATTTTGCTGATGGCTTAGTCAGCAACTTATGGGTCACAGAATCAATCAATCAATCAAACCCACAGAAACCAAACTCCCTAAAACAGCAAGGGAAGCAAGCCAGAGTGAGACTGGGGCAGGTAATTCCTTAGACTGCTTTTCTGTTCTGCACACTGTGAGGACCAGAGACCAACTACCATTTGTAATTGGAGTCTATGAAACCCTTTCTGAGGGGGCCTGGACTCTCAGGCCATTGTGCTGCCCGGAATTTCCTTGACAGTTGAGGAGATTTCTACTTTCTCTTCTCTTTCTCTCGAAGGGTGCCAGGATGGGTCCAGCCTGGGGAGATGAGCCAGAGGAGAGCATTCTAAAGCGGGGGTGCCTTCATCTGAAGATGCAGGAAAAATTCACTTGGTTTAGTTTTTCTTCCCCAGAGAGTAATCCATGATGATTTCTTAGCTCATAGACAAGTTACAATGAGTTTAAATGACTTACAACATATTAAAGGATGTGCGAGGGTGTTTAAACACATCAGTATATCTCAAGGCCACACAGCACATAGCAAAAGCGAGATGTCTAATAAGATACAATTAAGGCAATAGAAAAAGAAGGGCTACTACAGAGCAAATAAAGGAATATTTGAATAATCCGAACCTATGTAAACAAATAAATCATCTTCCATCCTTGGGTGATAATAAAATTAGATAATAAACTGTAGGACTGGAAAATTTCTTTGATTGCACAGGACTAAGGGAGGAAAAAGGCTAGCTTGGTTTTGATCTTCATAAATGTTATTAGTGATGCTTAAAATCACAACTGAAGAACTCTACTACAGGCAATTAGGTAAAACAAGTAAAACCAGGAAGTGGAAAAAAAGGCCTGATACAGAATTTCCCAAAGGCTGTGCATAGCCTTACATACTGTGGGTATCTGAGACCCTAACGTGTCTTGTTGGCATGCTGGGGCAGGCTGTGCAAGATTGGAAAGCGTCGTCAACGGCACTACCCAAAGCAGAGAAACTTCTGACTCCCACTCACCTGATACTAGGTCCAGAATTGATTTCTTCATAGATTGGCTCATTCTACTGATATTCGTGGGCATCGATATTAAGCAGGCTTCACTCTGGGCCTGGGAGACATCAGGGAGAATAAGACAAACAAGGTCTTTACTATCATGAGGCTTAAATTCTGTGGGGGAGTATATTGAAAATAAACAAGTAAGCCCATAAACAGACAAGATAAAACCAGATAGTGATAATTGCTGTGAAGAAATGACAACCAGTGACAGGACAGAGTGTGACTGGAGAGGTAACAGGAGAAGGGTAAGGTAAGGATGAGAGATTGGGGAGGATCTCTCTGGGGAGCCGAGTGGCATTGGAGCAGAGACCTGAATAGTGAGAAAGACACGGTCATACGGAAATCTTGGGGAAAGCCCTTGCAGACGGCAGGAATGACGTGTGCAGAAGTGCTGGGAAGGCCACAAATCTGCTGTGCCTAAGAAACTGAAAGAACCAGCATGTCTGGCGAGGCCCAGGAAGCCTAGGAAAGGTCTGAGATGCAGCGGGTGGGGTGGGGGTGCTAGATCTGGGAGGGCCTTGTCAACAAGAGTAACAAATATGGACCTTAATCTAGGTGCCGGGAACCCGGGGAGAGTAGGGAGGGATGCGTTCTGGCCCACGTTGAAAGTCTAGGTCCCAAACTTACACTGGGTACTTGTGGGAGTCTCCCCAGAGGAAGAAGGAGTTGGGAAAGGGGAAGAGATAATCTTGGACATGGGTCAGGCTGCCACACGGCCACGAGGGCAGGCTGGGAAAAACCTCCAGACTGGTCGGCAAGCTGTGTTTTCCACCTTGTAGATGGGACAGAGGGAAAAGCCGAGCAGAGAGAATAGCAAAAGCAAGCTGACCTCCCCATGCTGGGCACTCCTCTGTGCCACGCGGACACTTTACATATACCCTCCCATTCTACCCTAACAACCACCCTATTCCCATCCCTGTTCCAGAGGAGGAGACTGAGGCACGAGGAGGCGAAATAAGTTGCCCCAAACCCGCAAGTGAGGCAGGTGTGCAGAGCGAAGAGCTCGCACGCGTGTCTCCCTGAATTCCCTGCAGCCACCCCCAGACCTTGGCTTTCCAGCCATCTTGAGATGCTTGCCTTTGTTCTGGGAGACGCCCCTCCTTCCGTTTACCGACTCTCCCCTTTCTGCCAACGCCGCCTTGAGTGGATTTCCGTTATGTGCGACTAAGAGTCCTAGCTACCGCATATTTAAACCCCTAGTTGTGGGGAAAGAGCTAGTGTCTACCTGACAACACAGGCCATTCAGCTGGTGTCTCAGGGAAAAAGGGACGCTCCCATCCCTCCCACAGACAATTATACTGACAACATTGCTAATCACAGACAGCATTTGTGACACACGATGTATCAGGCGCTGTTCTGAGTCCTTCCTGTATATTGACTTATCCAGTCCTCACAAACACCCTAGGAAGTGTGTGGTATTATTCTCTTCCTGTAGGGGAAACAGAGGCACAGAGATAGTTATGAGTTGAATTGTGTCCTACCCCAAAATATTTTGAAGTCCTAACTCCTTCATATGTCAGTGTGTGACCTTACTTGGAAAAAGGGTTGTTGCAGTTATGATGAGGTCTTACCAGAGTAGGGTTGGCCCTCAATCCAATATGACTGCCGTCTCTACAAGAAGAGAGAGAGAGAACACCATATAAAGATGGAGGGAGAGAGTAAAGTGATGACCCACCTACGAGTCAAGGAACACCGAGGATTTTGGATAGCCACCAGAAGTTTAGAGAGAGACGAACAGATTCTTTCTTAGAGCTTCCAGAAGGAACCACGCCCACCAACACCCTGATTTCTGATTTCTAGCCTCCAGAACTGTGAGAGAATAAATTTCTGTTTTAAGCTACCCAGTTGGCAGTACTTTGTTCTGGTAGGCCTCGGCAATGAAATCAGAGAAGTTAAGCCATTTGCCCATGGTTACACAGCTGATGAAGTGGTAGAGTGTAAGCTGGGGTATGCATCTCAGACCTTCTTCTCTGCAGTAACGCCCTCCATAGCAGCGCTGGGTGTTGCAGTGGAAGGGACCCCCTAAGCAGATGGCCAGCTTGAGCCGTTGGAGAATCATGGTGTGCCTTTTTCTGTCCACTCCTCCTCGCTGTGGGGCTAAGGCAGAGAGGGGAAAGAGTTCATGAGTGTGCAGGAAAATCTGGAGGGGTTAACTCAGCTGGAGTGAAGGCGAGCCCACTACACCAACCCTGACAGGGGGTCCCCCAGCATCTCTCTCAAGACCTGCCTGTTCTCGGTGCCATGGGCGCATGTGCGGGAGGGCGGCAGGCACTGGACTTGGAATCCTGCTTGGCCTCCCATCGGCTGGGTGACCTTGGCCTCCCATCGGCTGGGTGACCTTGGCCCAGGTGCCCGACTTCCCCGCACCTCAGTTTCCTCAAGTAGAAAAGGAAGAGAAGTCCGACCCCTCCTCCCCCCAGTGCTGTTGTGGCAAATGTGGCAGTGAAAGTAAGCGTGCCTGGGCCCAGAGCGGGACCTTAGAGATGAGACAATAAGTGGGCGTCCTCTGTTCTGTCTTTCCCAAGCCATGAGGTGCCACAAGTAAAAACCACAGGGCGCCCCTCTTCCCTTCCCTCTCCTTGGCTTTGTCTATGCCGGGCCGAGCCGACTGTGGCTTCTCAAGTTTGGCTCTTAGTATGCGCGGCTCTTCCCCAAGCTTCCAAGTGGGATGATCTACATGAAAAATTAATTGTATATTTTTTTCTCCTTTTTTTTTTTCAAGTGGAGAAATTATTTAGGGCTTTGGGGAAGATGGGGCAGCCATTTGCTATGCAGTGGCTCATCCCCTTAGCCATCTCCCCTGCCATGTTCAGCAAATGATTCTTCTATTCTCTTCCTGGCAGGTGGTCTCGCAGCTACATGTGTTCTGCGCATCCAGCAGGGTGCTCCGGGGAACGCAACGTGGTGATGACTTCTGTTTCTAATTACTGCCGTATCAGGAGGCAAAGGAAAGTAACTTGGCTGGCCTGCTGGGCTGCTGTGGAGCACTGACATTCTTGGTTACTGGGCTCCTGCGGACAGCAGGGCCTGGCCGCCTGACTGGGCACTTGAGTCTGGACTTGCCTTTCCCCAGACAAATCCGGCAGCTCAATGACTGACAGGGAATAGCAATTGATACGCCCTTATTTACTGAACACCTAGTATGCTCCTGGTTTTGGGTCGAGCACTGGGGCTGGGGGAGAGACAAGCAGTCACAGACACAGCTCCATCCTTCGGGGGACTTACCGTATAGCTGGGGACAAGGACAAAAGAAATAAAGAGAAAAAGTTGTTCCATTTGTCCATCCAACAGCATTTAGTCCGACTTGCCTTGTGGAGTTTATAGTCTAGTGGCGCAAAGAGACAGCAATCAAATACCATCCCCAAAACGCAGGAGCGAACCATGGTCAATGCTATGAAAGCAAAGTACGGAGGCTGGTAGGGCATACATGGGGACCCGACATCTCTGGGGTTAGAGGGCTCTTGGATGAACTGCTATGGGATCGAATCAAGGACATGGACAAGCAAGGTTCCTCTAGGAAGTGTTTAAAAAGAATGAACAAGAATTAACAAGCTGTTAGGTGTAGTGGGGAGGAAACTGTTAACTAGGACTTCTAAATTTCTAACTAGAATAGCTGGAAATCAAAGGTGATCTTGTCGGGGCCCTTGGGATGGGGAGGGATTTCTGCAGGGCAAGCAGCACAGAACAGGACACGTGCGGAGGTCGGGGCGGCGTGACTGGAGACGTTGGGCGAGGTGGGTGGGCAGGCGGCCGCTGCCCGGGGTTTGGGGCTGTGAGAGGCGGAGCCTTCCCAGGGAACCCTACGGGCAAGTGAAGACAGGTGTGGGGGGGCAAGTCTCAAGCTGGGGAGCTGCTCTAGCTATGGCTTCTGAGGGGAAGCAGGGGCCTCATGCTAAGGGATGCCCTGACACTGCCCTGCCGTGGGGTCATTAGGCAGCCAGACTCAGAAACTCACTCCAGGTCGTTTCAGTAAAGTGTGTGCGCTTGCGGATGCGCGGGGTGTGGTGTGTATAGGTGTATGTATGTGTGTGGGGGGTGCTATAATCCAGGGCAGGAAATACCTGGACCACCTGAGAGGGGAACTTGGAAGTCATTTAGGGCAGTCTCTCCTTCTGTCTTTCTGGGGACACACGGTCTCTCATCTCTGCCTTTCTCTGTGTACCTGTTCCATGTTCCTGCCTCTGCCGGCCTTTGAGTGCTGCCGTGAGTGACTGACTATTCCCTGCTTTTCTTCGTGGCCGTACTATGGCTTTTTAGTTTAAGAATCCAATATTATCCATCTAATCAGTCATTCACTAAAACTTATTGAATACCTACTGTGTGTCAAGCAGTATTTTTAGGCACTGGGAATACAGCAGATATCAAAGCAAGGCCTCTTATTCCTAGTAGAGAAAACATTAAACAAATAAAGATATAATATTTCAGGTGGCCGAACGCTGTGAAAACAATAAAGCAGAGGGAGGGTCTGGAAAGTGTGTTTGGGGGATGGGGCGGAGTGCCATTTTCATAACTGCTGTCTGGAGAGGCCTCGCTCTGATCCAGCGACATTAGAGCAGAGACTTGAGGAAATGAGTGAGTGATCCATGCAGGTAGCTGAGGTAAGAGTGTTTCCAGCAGAAGGGAAAGATGGGTGAAGACCCTGAGATGGGGCATTGCTCGAGACCTTCGAAGAAAGGCGAGCAGACAAGTGTGGCTTGCGGGGAGGTGCAGGGGGAGCCCCTGTGGAGATGGGCCCCCGCAGGGGAGGAGACCACACTTGGGAGGCCCGGAGTAGAGGAGGGAGCAGTGTGACCTCCACTGTAGCAGGTGCATTGCGGGCACGAGCGGGCGAACACAGACTGTGGGCATGCGAGCAGGCCGAGCACTAGCCGCCAGCAGGCTCAGCCTGATCCGGCTGAGATACCACGGTGATCCGGCCTGGGGCAGAGCCGGGGAGCCGACCAGAGGAGGTCACCATCTGGATAGGTCTGAAGGTTGAAGAGTTGCCAGTGGATCTAACTGATTTTGTTTCTGGATCTTTCAGTTCAGCTTGCTGAGAGAGAGAATCTCATGGGCCCAGAGCAGCCTGTGGATGAACCGACCAGAGAGGGAGAAGGGTAGGGTCAAGTTCAAAGCAATAGCCCTTCCCGCGAGTGAGCGAGGAAGGACTCAGGTGTCCCATGGTTGGCCTGTTTCCTTCACTCATGTCCCGCTCGTGAATGGTGAATGGTGTCCGCAACAGCCTGAGACCGAGACGGAGGTGCTCTCGGTCCAGTCTGCTGTTTCAAAGGCGGGGGCTCAGCGAGAATGAGTAACTTGCCCTTGGCCACACAGCTGGTGGAAGGAAGAGCCTGGATCCCACCTTTTGGATTCCGTCTGCTTCCAAAGCCTGCGCCGTCACCCCAGAGTCAGGCCGCCTCCGGGGTGGGGAGAGAACAGCGGAGGGAGGAGACGGGGCCGCGCCGGCGCAGGTGCAGGTCTCGGAGGCCCCCAGAGGAGCGTCTGGAAGCGGGAAAGCGCTTAACGGTGCCCGCGCCGCGGAGAAGCCGCCAGGGTGAGCCGGGAGGCGCGGCCTCCGCGCTGGCCTCCGCGCTGGCCTGAGGCCCCGGCTGCTGGCTCGGCGGCGCTGCCCGGAGAGCCGGGAGCCCGAGCCAGGTCAGTGGCCCAGGGGGGGCTGCAGGCCGGCAGAGCGGGGGCCGCGGCTGGGAGGACGGCGCCCCCTGCTGGCGGGGCTCCCGGGGGCCCTTACCGCCTCCCGGCCTCCCTTCAGCTCTGGCGGGGCCTTGTGAAACTGCCCCCTAGGAGTTTCCGTCGGTTTCCTGTTCCAGGTTCAGTGCGGACGGATCTCTGCGCTGCTGCTGCAGGTCCTGTTCCCTCTGGCCCAGGCTGACAAAGCAGCCCCTTGTCTGGGGCCTTGCCAGCTCAGTGATGGGGGGGGGAGGGAGGGAGGGAAGGAGAGTGGAAAGGATGGGAGGGAGGGAGAGAGGGAGGGACGACGGAGGGACGGAGAAAGGATAGAGAGGGAGAGAGGGAGGGAGGAAAGAGAGGGAAGGAGGGAGTGAAAGAGAAAGGGAGGGAGGCAGGGAAAGAGGGAAGAAGAGAGG